>NC_047510.2:32755485-32810038 GCF_902827115.2 Pseudochaenichthys georgianus | reverse complement strand
ACACACCACACACACACACACACACACACTCATACACACACACACACACACACACACACACACACCTACACACACACACACACACACACACACACACACACATGTAACAGCACGACAAAGCAGCACAACTCACTTTGCTAAGTGTGTTTTACACTGATCACCTGAAGCACCATGGGAACATTACACAAGTGCGTACACACGTGTGCTTTGATATTCTCTGTACAGCTATATGCAGTATAAAGGTCTATATTATAACCCGCTGTGCTTTTGTTAAGGCTGCATAAACCATTTCCCTCTGACAGCTGACACAGAGCTGAACATCTTTGAAAGCCCTTGTATGCACAATAAGTGAAAAAAACACAGCTTTTGTGCCGTTTTTTCATTTATATAACGGCTCTAATGAAGTGGGATTACACCCCGCATGCTGTGTAGCTAAACTGAAATAACAAACTGAACTATAGCTATAATGATTTAAAAAACAGCAAATACTTGGATCATGTATCCTATTTTAATATTTAGTAGTAGTAGTTTGGTTTATTATATTGTATTCTAATTTATTCTGTATATTTTACAGTGTGCATTTAATAGATAGTTAATTTACTCATGTTTACAAGGCAAATTAAATGCCGAGGTGGTATTCAAATGGCTTTTATAGCCTTAAAATAGTCACTGTTAGTTATGTTATCGACCTATATAAGCAGATATAAGTGCGAGTACAAAGGTGATTTGTGTAATGTACAGAGGCCGACAGGTGCAAACGCACGAATGAAAGAATATCTTAACCGGCTTGACGACACATGAGCAGCATTTAGAAAACATACACCAGCTTTTATTTATGCACAGTTTTCCCTAATGGCAGTGTTTTTGGCACCTGTTGGCCACCGTAGCCGCAACAGTAAATGCATTGTAAACATGCTGCTGTCACTAAACAACTTGGGATCAATAAAGTAAATCTAATCTAATCCATAACAGATGTACTGTAGGAACATGTGGCACAATAAGAAAGTTCCCTTAGCAACCATATTGATTTGAAGGCATTTTGTAATAAACCACTATATAGCATATAGGTGTTTTTGCTTTGTGAGGAGGAATAAGTGGGGATGAAATGAGGACAGACAGAAGCAGTGGAAGAGAGACAGAGAGTGAGATAGAAAGGTAGATGGAACCACAGAGACGTGGAGTCTGTTGCTGGGAGGTTATTGGCAATGCATATTTCTATCCTGTCTATAAAGGATCCTTTGAACTCGAGCGGGTGAGGAGGCTGATGGGGGGGAGGTTGTGTGAGGGCGGAGGGAGGAGAGGCTGCTATTGACTGCTGCTGCTGCTGCTGCACCGCCTGATGGAAAGAAGAGAAGCCAGAGAAATGGAGGACGGAGGGATGAGCGAGCGATGGAGTGGGAGGAAAAGGCAGCAGGAAGGAGAACAGCTGGCCTTCACTGGAATGTAGTGACTTTAAAAAGACAGTGGGCAGTAGATATAAACTCAGCCACAGGCACTCACACACACACACACACACACACACACACACACACACACACACACACACACACACACACACACACACACACACACACACACACACACACACACACACACACACACACATAAACATACACTCTCTCTCTCACACACACACACACACACACACACACACACACACACACACACACACACACACATAAACCCACACTCTCTCACACAGAAACACAAACTCTCACTCACACTCTCTCACACACACTCACACACATACTGAAACACACACACTCTCACACACACACACACACACACACACACACACACACACACACACACACACACACACACACACACACACACACACACACACACACACACACACACACACACACACACACACACACACACACACACACACACACACACACACACACACACACACACACACACACACACACACACACACACACACACACACACCTGAAACACACACACACACACACACACACACACAGAAACACACACTGAAACACACACTGCAAAATCGAGTCCCCATCATATAAAGCCGGCATCACACGTGCACTGAAATTACATATTGATGACAAACCCTTCCACCCGTCATTTCTCTCGCGTCCCTCGCTCGCTTCACACACACACACACACACACACACACACACACACACACACACACACACACACACACACACACACACACACACACACACACACACACACATCATCCCTACCTCAATTGAACCTCCCCTAACATCCCCCCCGCCTCTCCTTCTCACTCTTCTCGTGCCTCACCACATGTCTTATCATGGAGCCACCGTATCTCTAATCAAACACATCCAGGCTTAATTAGCTCGCACATTCGTCAGGCCGTCGTCTAATTAACAGTGACCTTATTTTAAGTACTTTTTGAACCTTAATTAACAACAAAAAAGCACAGGTCTTCATTCGCTTTTTTTCCCAGACACAGTTTTGATTGCTAAGTGGCGACTGTCAACATGTTTATATGTGTTCATGTGGAACCTACTTGCAGCAGGTCATTCTCCTGCGTAAATAAAGGTTTGAAATGAAACTGTGGAAACAATAATCAAACTTGAAACTGGTGTTGAACTGGGAGATGGTGTTCGGTGTCAGGGGAAGTATTGAGATGCTTTACTTGAGTACCAATACATTACTGTCAAAATGCTTCATTACAAGAAAAAGTCCTGCATTCAAAAGTTACTAAAGTACAAAAGTATTATCAGCAAAATGTACTTAAAGAGGACCGATCATGCTCGATTTGAAACATATACTGTAGGGCCGTACCGATACGAAACATGTCTGTGAAGGTTTTTTCAAAATCCCAAACAGATCCCCCGTTGTAGCCATGCCTCATTCTGCTCACACCCCTCTAATGAAGCCCTGTTAGAGAAACGCGGATCTTGGGTCCTTAGCTTGAAAAGAAAGAAAGAAGAGGAGGCGGAGCTAATGCCTGATCAGAATTCTACCGGAGATAAAGTTAAATTCTGCTGTGATAAAACGCCGTCCTGTTCTAAACCACATCAAGGATTATTTCTGAAACAGCATGGAGCTCAAATGCTTTTTCTCTTGTAGGTTTATCACAAGGTGAGTCCCTTTTTTATTTCCTGCTTTTTAAACACGTGCTCTCCAGTACAGGTTAGCTCTGAGTGTTAGCGAGGCTTGCTAATGTAAACAAAGACGAGATTACGTCCACAACACGTCAGGCATTGTTTCTGATAGCAACTTTCTGTGGGTCCACCATCCGAAATTACGTCCAGCAAATCTGTATCCGCTCGTTGTACCCCCGTTTTAAAAGATGTGGGTACGGAGGAAAAGAGAGAGGGTTTTATTTTCTGACGCGGCGTGAGCTCCCCGACGCACCGGGGACACATGTTTATAAAAGACACCACAAAGTGCAGTTTGCATGATAGGTCCCCTTTAAGTACAAAGTGCCTCTATGTGTTTTTATAATGATATTTATATATGGGACATTTCTAGATGATATTGTAATTTGACTTTTGTGTGAGTTTGTCCACTAGTTTCATTTATAGAGATGTATTTTGTCAAAGCTGTAATATAAATGTCAAGGAGTACAATTACATAATTTCACTTGTAAATGTAATGAGGTAGAAGTATAAAGTATTCAGAATACTTTATTGTCCATTAGATTCACATGTACATGTATGTTCGCGTCGAAAGGAGCCAGTTGAGGTGGTTCAGGCACCTAGTTAGGATGCCACCTGGGTGCCTCCCTAGGGAGGTGTTCCAGGCACGTCCAGCTGGGAGGAGACCGAGGGGTAGACCTAGGACCAGGTGGAGGGATTATATCTCTTCGCTGGCCTGGGAGCGCCTTGGGACCCCCCAGTCAGAGCTGGTTGATGAGGGGAAAGGAACGTTTGGGGCTCTCTGCTGGAACTGCTACCCCCGAGACCCGACCACGGAGAAGTGGAGAAGATGGACGGATGGATGGAAATGTGTCTGTGGCACTGGCAACTAAGATAAATAACACTCGCCATACACATTACAACACATAATTCATACACACAAAAGGAGCACAATTGCATCATAAAGCGACTAAAGTGCTTTGTTCTTCCACTGGCTTCGGAGCATTAAAACATCAGTTGTATTAAAAAATGTATTTTTACTATACATTCAAATTAGGTGATTGTGTTGGTGGCAACAATTTCAAAGAAGTATCATGAAATGGAAATACTCAAGTAAAGTAAAGAACCTCAAAGCGGTACTTGAGTAAATGTACTTTCCACCTCTGGCCCTGACTCAATCAGAGAGTGTGTGAATGCAAGTCGATGCAACACACACACACACACACACACACACACACACACACACACACACACACACACACACACACACACACACACACACACACACACACACACACACACACACACACACACACACGAAGGTACGGATCGTTTCTCTTTGGCCCATTTCTGCTCTAAGTTTAGCAGCAGACCCACGAGGGCCCGAAGTCTGAAGCTGTTCCTGCTCTCCTTTGTCCCCTGAGAATGGAAATAGTGTGTGTGTGTGTGTGTGTGTGTGTGTGTGTGTGTGTGTGTGTGTGTGTGTGTGTGTGTGTGTGTGTGTGTGTGTGTGTGTGTGTGTGTGTGTGTGTGTGTGTGTGTGTGTGTGTGTGTGCGTGCGTGTGTGCGTGTGTGTGTGTGTGTCTTTGAGTTAGGCTAAGGAGACTAAATAGGGTGGCTGGAGGAAGGGGTGTAGCTGCAAAATGTATGAATGTTGTCTGGCTTTTAGATGTGTCCGTGGGAATGTATGGCGGAGGCTCGTCGGTGATGAATAATAAAAATGGGAAAGTGGCTAAATTGTTTGTTAGGAACTTGAAGATAAGCAGGGACATAGATTGGGTACTCAAACGAAAAACTTGGGGTAGGCTTTGTATTTAAAGTGCTTGGAGCATGGTGTGTGTTCAAGCCTTTCAGGAACGAGGGCTAAACGGTGAAGGCGAGGAAGACATGGATTATTAAAGTGTGTTTCTCTCAACTTGTAAATGTTTGTCTTCTTGTTATTAAAGATGTTATATGTTGGCATTGTTCCTTTATTGTCAGTGCAGAGAGCCATAGGATGGAAGCATGATGTGCAGGATATGCTTTAAGGTACCTTTTGATTGACTAACAAGCCTCTCTTCCTAATGTGGTGACTTCCAAAAGAACAAGGTGGCTTTGGAGACCGCCAAAAGGCCAACACTCAAGACTTCCAAAGGATAGTCGACCAACAAAGAGGTGACGCTATAATGGCTACGTGGTGTATACGTTAGCTCCACGGCCACGAGGGCATCCCTACTTCCTACGGAGGTAACCGAGCACTTCATTAGCAAGTAGCGAATCATTTTGTTTTGGGACAACAGGTTGTATTTAACAAAATAAAAAGACCAATTCAAGAAAGCACGTAGCACTGTGTTGTACATCCCCATGGTCTCCAGGGTAACGTTTACAAAGACAGCCTAGGACAACGTTGTCAAATAACTCATGGAGATAACGTTAGCATAAATAGCTAATTACAGCGGACAACATCTATTGCAGTTGACTAGAAATCAATGATCTGTTGTTTTAAACTCTGTTCCCGGTATCAATGTCAGCCATGTGAAAAACAAAAAGCTTGAGGAGTAGAGAGTAGCCTCATGCTAGCTCCACTTAGCAAACGTTTACAACTGCTACAAGACTGAAGCGTGGACATCACTGAAGGACCAGCTGTCAGTCAATCCAGATTATCATTTGACTTGCTGCCTCTCCAAACTCTCACACATCATGAATACTTATTTAGATGATAGATTGGAGCAACAGGTGTAGAACTGGGTTCGATATGTTCTTAATTACTGTAAGTGCAGAAATGTCAAACATATCGTGTCAAAAGTACAACAGTTTGAACCAGCCGTACCAGATCACAAAGATGTTAAAATAAATCACAGCCGTACAGATGTAACCGTTGTGACCTCAAAGTTCCCACAGCTTCCACAGAGAGGTTTTAAATGTTCCTCTGCAAAGTGGGAGGATGAGTCAAGCGTTTGGGAGCAAGGGAGAGGCGGTTCAGGAGGACCACAGAGTCCCAGGACGGCTGTAAAGTGCTTTTGGGAGTCAGAGAGGTGAGGACGCATCGTTCTTCCTGTTTCTCGCTTCAAGATGAAGGGAGGGAGGGGAGAAGGGGGAGGGAGGGAGGGGAGAAGGGGGAGGGAGGGAGGGGACAGTGAGGTCCAGATGAGGGATGAGGTCCAGATGAGGGATGAGGGATGAGGCGCAGACTGAAAACTCATCTCTTTCGACTCCACTTCGAGCGATAGAATGACTAACAAAGAACTGCTAACAGAGCACTTCTATACTAATAAAGGACTGGCTTCTCTAAAGCCAGGTGAGTAGCACTTGAAACGATTGGCTCTTTGAAACCTGATGTTCTTATATGATTCTGTTTTCTTCAAGGTTGTGTCTCCTGGTCGAATGTACTTATTGTAAGTCGCTTTGGATAAAAGCGTCAGCTAAATGTAATGTAATGTAATGTAATGGATGTTATTAATCCATTTATTCCCTCTCCACTCTCCGTCTGCTATCTCTCCGTCATATTCACTGATTTCAATCTCTTGCTCCGCTCGCCCTCAGCTCTCAGCTCTCAATCTCCCCCTCATTATCCCTGCCTTCAGGTGCTGTAGGCTTGGGAAGGCTATGCAGCCCCCTGTGCCACTGCCCTGCACTACGAAGCCAGTTCCACAGACCCTGGATA
The DNA here is from genome assembly GCF_902827115.2 of Pseudochaenichthys georgianus. Lineage (NCBI taxonomy): Eukaryota > Metazoa > Chordata > Actinopteri > Perciformes > Channichthyidae > Pseudochaenichthys > Pseudochaenichthys georgianus. Next base: position 32,803,303 of record NC_047510.2, on the reverse strand, counting down.
CGTTTGAGTTATCTTCACTAACCCTAAGAAACGAGATCTCGCTAAGCGGTCCTACGACGCTGGTTATCAACTCGGTAAATCAAGCCAGGGCTTCTCTCTCCAGCTGAGAGCGCGTTCACGTGAAAGGGGCGGGGTTAGCTACATTTGACCAATCACAAACAGGGACAAGTGTAGCCTAGCGTCATACTTCATTAATGAAAAGTAAATTAATATTAGACAAATATGAACTTTAAACATCCATGACTTAAATATATAATCCAGGACACAAGCCACAGAGCTGCACCTGCAAGGAGAATACAGAACAACTGGTTAAAACATAACTACCGAGTGTTTGAAAGCGTAACAGTTTTATGATATCACTGCTAAGACACGAGTGGATCTGACTTTAATTACATTTGAGTTGAGTGTTTTATCAACCTAATGTGTTGCTTTAAATAATACTTCTGCATACCGTAGGCTATGGGACAATGTAGGTGATGCACGGCCAGACGCGGCTGGAGAAGCTGACTCAGATACTGTAAGGAAATATCTGTTATATTATGATATGATATGATCGATGATCTGATTGATGATGTGATATGAATGATAAGTCGGCGTCTTCCATACGGCAGTTGTTCTGTATTTCCTTTCTCCTGTAATATGACTCGATAGATTTAAACTCCGCACACTGAGCTCTGATTGGTCAGCAGGCGCTGCTTTCACTGAGTTGATCTCTTTTCTATAGACGCCGGAGACGGGCAGCGTCAGGTCAAAAAAGTTATTTAGCCTTCCCAAACCTGAGCCTCACGCGCCGCCTTCCCTTTTCACTCCCCCTTTCCTTCCTCCTTCTCTCGATACTTCGACAACCTCTTTACATTTCTCATTCTCTTCTTAGCTCCCCTGCAAAGTCTCTCTCTCCTCTTCTTTTTTTCCCTCTCTCTACCGTACCTCCTTCAATCCTCTCCCCTTTTTCCCTAACTTATTTTACCTCCTTCTTCCCTGCTTTCCTCTCCTTCTTTACCTTCCATGACCATCTTCTCTCCCTCCTTCACTTCCTCCTTTGCTGACCTTCTATCCTTCCTCCAACGTCCACATCTTTGCAACGTTTCCCCTATTTCTCGTCTTAGATTCCTTTGTGAAGTCTCTCTTTCCTGTCCTTCTGTTGAACTCGTCCTCCTTCCCTCCTTCCCTCCATCGCTCTTCACCCTCTTCACTTCCTGCTTCTATGCACCCGGTCGATCTGCTCCAACAAACAGGCTTTTAATTATTTGTTATGGTCATTTCCGTCTGACAAAAACAAGCTTCTCTTTTTTTATTTTTTTATTTGGGGTCAATACAAGTACAGTTTTTCAAATCATATATTTTTAGAGACCCGAAATTGACAAATGAAATAGCAAACAACATTTGTCAAAATAAAATAAAAACGAAAAAGTACACAGGGGTTGTTTGAAATAGCAAATGTCTACACATGTACATATACACACATATCAACATACACATTCAATACACATACACGTGACCATACATACACATCTATACATATATTTATTTTATTTAATTTATATAGCGCTTCTCATCTGCCAAGACAAATCTCGAAGTGCTTGAATATATATACATTCAATCGGTGTATAGAAACAGTCAAACAAGGGATGGTCGTCTTTGGGATATGTTTTCCCCTGAGGCCTCATTGAGAAGGTGATTCTGTCCATAACATACAAAACAAGCTTCTCATCCAATTCCACAGCGACGTCAACAGCATTTTCCTGAAACGTTGAAATATATACTCTGACGGCGTGTGCTCGGTTCTCATTGGACGGATTGGACAGTCACTGTTAATGAGAGCAACAGTTAAACGCCTCAAAATGTAATTTTTAATGCAGAGGATGGGGGTGAGAGAAGAGAAGATAAAAAGGAAGATGGAGATGGATACAGCGGGGACTATGCTCTGAGATTGGAGAGGTGAGGGTGAGGGAAAGGGAGATAAAGAGGGTGGTCTGTGGGCTGACAGTGACTGAGAGTGAGCTGTTATCGTGTTGCCAGGAAAAGAACACAGAAGCACATATCAACCTTACTCTCACTCTGTTTCCCCTCCCCCTCCCCCCTCCCCCTCCCCCCTCCTCTGACGATCAGGTGGATTCATAGCTCCTAAAGGCAGGAGAAACCTCCTGATATCCTCCACAGTATTTATTTGAACGTATGAAATAGCTGATCACCGCTTTCATTGTATTTTGAGTTGTTGAGCTATCACATAGTTACTAAAAAGTAATATATTACTTTACTCTCGCGCGGCATCTGAAGCGCAAATGCGGCGCACCTTCAGTGTTACTCGTTACTTTACTCGACATCCTCACCCTGGATTCGGAGGTCCTCCTTAGCTATTAGCTTCACGTTAGCATGTTGTCTTTGCAGGTGCTTGTTGAGGTTTGACGTTGTGTTTGCAGCAGTGGATAAAAGCTTCTGGCCTGGACACAGTTTGCACCTCACCGTCTTTCTTCGGACGAACTCAAAAATAATGGGCAGACCTCCACCCCTCGAAAGTTATCGCTGTTGACTCAGCCATGTTTATGCACTGCATGATGTCGCGCAAATGTTACGTAAATATAAACCTGCGGCGGAAATCCCTCTTGTCTGTCAAAGGGAGAATCTAGAAATGCTGTATGTTAGTTAGGCTAACTGTAGTGTGATTACTGATTTTATAAAAGTAACGAAGTAACGTGACAATGTTAGTAACTGTAGTGTTACATTACTCTGTTACCGACAGAGGTAATATTATTACAGTTATTATTACACCCAACTCTGCATACATGATGTTCCCGAGGACATAGGAAGTGAACGGGTAACCCTGGATTATGTTCATCTATCAGATACTTAACACACACAAATACATTTTCAGTGTCTATTCTTTGAATGTAAACCAGTATTCAAAAGGGTGTTAAATAAAATGTGGTGATGATTAATGTTTTTTGTGTTCATGTAAGAGCAAGGGGGGAGACACGGGTTCATGTTGACCTCTTGCACCTACGTATCTTAGATAAACTGAAGAGGTGAGGTGAGGTGAGGTAAGGAAGACTCCTTGATATAGTGGATACACCTCGGATGAAGAAGATATGTGAGAGGATTCAGGTCTCGTGGTGCGAAGTGGAGAGCAACAACCACAGCAGGATGATGGATCAGAGCCTACAACTGACAGAGCAGACCAGGTGCACCATGGGATACGTGATAGATGGAAAGAGGGATGAAGGAAAGGAGGAAGAGTGGGATGAACGGAAGGAGGAAGAGCGTAAAGAAAGAGAGGAGAGAGAGACTTAGCATGGGAGACTAAGACGAAAACACGTTTTAAGAAAAGGAGAGAAGAAAGGAGGTGAGTGAAGGAGATATAAAAGGATAGAGGAAAGGAGGAAGAAGGCAACAGAAGGTGAGGAAAAAGACACCCGAAATATTGCCCCGTTAAGACAGTTACAGGAATCTTGATTCAAAACAAGTCAGTTTGAAATATGAAAAATGGAGATAAGGTTGTGAGAAAACGCATATTAGCTAGTTAGCATATAAGCTAGTTAGCATATTAGCTAGTTAGCATATTAGCTCGCTAGCATATAAACTAGTTAGCTCCAGTTTATTAAATACTCCAGGTGTTTTTTTGTACTTAATCTGAAACAGGAATGCCATTTCCAAGGCAAGAAAATATTTATTTCCAGTGCCCAATCATTCCTCCATTAGTCTAGCAACAAATACCAAATCACTCGCTGACTGAAACTACCTACGAAAAAAGAACAACAGTCAGTTTTAAGGATTCAAAAGTTAAAAAGATTAAAAAGACAGAGAAAAGGTTGATAACGCACATTAGCTAGTTAGCATATTAGCTAGTTAGCATATTAGCTCGTTAGCATATTAGCTAGTTAGCATAATAGCTAGTTAGCATATTAGCTCGTTAGCATATTAGCTAGTTAGCATATTAGCTCGTTAGCTCCAGCTGATTAGATCCTCCAGGTGTTATTTGAGCTGCAGTCGACTAAAAATCAATAATCTGTATTAAAAATCTGTGGAGAAAGTAACATGCCACTGGAATGATGAATAAAAGAAAATGTATAGATGGCACATGCTAAAAATAAAATGATTATATTGCCAACACAATCTCCCCATCCCTCTCTTCCGTGAAACACACAGACCACCCCGTCTCCTTTCATTCACGGCGATGAAAATTCAAATTCAAATCTGCTTTATTGGCGTGACAGTGGCGGGGGGTTGTCTCGTGTTAGAAGACGGGCTAAGACAATAAGCCAATCTGTATGCTCCTCTTCTCCCCCACCGCGCCCCCCCCCCCCCCACTCGCTCCTCTGTTTCCCGTCTGAATAACTAGCCCTGTTTTCGCTGCGTAAAGCCGAGCACAAGCCCTTTAAAACCCTCCTCTCCTTCCTGCTTCTCACAGTCTCTTAAGATGCTAACGTGGAGAGACGCTAAGTGTCACCATCAGATCCCTTCTTACCTGTGTGTGTGTGTGTGTGTGTGTGTGTGTGTGTGTGTGTGTGTGTGTGTGTGTGTGTGTGTGTGTGTGTGTGTGTGTGTGTGTGTGTGTGTGTGTGTGTGTGTGTGTGTGTGTGTGTGTGTGTGTGTGTGTGTGTGTGTGTGTGTGTGTGTGTGTGTGTGTGTGTGTGTGTGTGTGTGTGTGTGTGTGTGTGTGTGTGTGTGTGTGCAAGTGTGTGTGTGTGTGTGTGCAAGTGTGTGTGTGTGTGTGTGGAGCCAGTGAAGCTTTAAGAAAAGAGAAAGGAGTTGCATGTAGCAGAGATGTGAGAGGTTGTTTAGCTTCAGGGCAGAGGGAGTCAACACTTGCCGCCGGACTTGTGAGGACTTCAGGATTGTATCATTCATAATCCTGGGATTTATGCACTTCCTCCAAACCCTTACATCTCTGCCTCTGTGGGGTTTTTTGTCAACGTAAAATCAGTCTTTTCAGGCCTTCTCGAGGCTATTTGTCCTCAAACCTAAAACTAAACAACTAAAAACGAACGCCAGGTGGCAAAACGAACGCAGGAAGTCCATTTTTCACACAATCATTTCATTTGTGGGTTTATTTTCTTAGGTTTAATGATCAAAAACTAATGTCACCGGCCTGAAACTGCCCCTTCGAAATAAAAGCATAAACATTAAATAATTATCAAAACTCATATACAAAAACAGCAAGAATAATTGTTCAACAATTGAATAACAATTGCTCTAGAGCAGGGGTGTCAAACTCCAACACACAGTGGGCCAAAATGTCTAAATGGGTACTAGTCGAGGGCCGGACTGGTTCAATGTTTATTGCAGAACTTATTGAAATGAACTTGTTGCCCATATTAAACCTGGAACTAACAAAGCTTCAATGATTGCCTATAAAAACATTAAACATTAAATAATCAGTTGCATTCATTTCTCATGGCTCTATCTGCAGCTTTTCCAGAGTCATTTCTTATCACATTTCTCCACAGGCCAACAACAGCTTCAACAAAACTATTCCCCTCAGAGAGGAACCAAACATGCCCTGTTGTCGTGGGAGAGAAAGTGCAGAACGAAGCATCCATTGAACTCAGTGTGCTGCTCTGATGCTAGTTCAGACACTTGGCATCTCATCTCGGGAGCAAGGTCATCAATGTGTGGGCTCAGGCTCTGAGCGGAGGAGACCCTCAGGATGGAGTGAAGGTGTGCGTGCAATATACCGGCGCGCCAGATCTAATAGGAATTAGAAATTATCCTGCGGCCCGAAACTAAATCCACCAAGGGCCTGATTTGGCCCCCGGGCCTTGAGTTTGACGCATGTGCTCTAAATGAAAGTGAAATCAAGCCGTATATACAATAGTTTCATTGTTATTGATGGAGTATGCCTAAGCACATGGAGCCACATCTTAAATCTCATTGATATCACTCTTACTTCCCTATGGCTTTATGAGAGCTGTAATAAGTTCGAAGAAACGCATAATGTTTCTGGCATTACCATGATACAGTAACCCTACACATATATAATTATTGCAATACTTTCATCAGTGGGCAGTAGACTCAGTCACCAATACTTTAGCTAAACAAATGGACGTAAAAGACATTTCCTGTATTCAAATTAAAATCTTCTAGATGGCTGTTATAAAGTACAGCTTCCCCAGATGTTTACAATACAAGTACTACACCATACATACAAATACATCACAACAGTGGTATAGTACATCCTAATGAAAGTAACAACCAATTGGTGGAAACAAATCTTAAAAGCTAAATTAAAGAAGGTGTAAGGATGTGTGTGTAAAAATAGAAACAGCAGCGTGTTGTTGTGCTGGTTTTCCTTCAGGCGGTGACATGAGCCGACACGTGCTTCGGCTTCTCTGTCAGTTTTGTTTTCCCAAGTAAATATTGTAAGTGTGTCAGGTTATTTGTATTGGAGTGCGATTTAGTTGTTAAAAAAGAGTAACTTTTGAGTGCAGATGAAAGTGTTGCTCTGTCTCTACCGCTTGTGTTCTGTTCTAGATAATTGTTGATTTAATTGTGTGCTGAAAGAATGTCCTATTACTGAGTACCTGGGACTATAAGATGTTGCAATCGGACCATTTCCAGTCAATTAGGAACATGTCCTCTGTTTCCTTTATGCTCTCCTGCCTTCACATGATACTGTATGTATACATAATGTACTGCTTCGTAACGCACGGTTTGTGTAGACACTGCAGAAGTAGGTTTTGTACAGGGACTTCCTGTTGTGCTTGCGTACATGCTGTAAATGTAAGTGGGCATGTGGGTAACTGTGATTTTCTTCTCCGCAGCCATGTATTCATTGCATTTATTTATTTATATCTCTTCTCTCTATTTTTATCTTCCAAGGTCTTGAGGTGTACGTGAGAGGATGTAACGTTGCTTTATTTACTACATGTAGACTCTGCATGTTGTATAAGAGGGATTTTTGTTCTGCGTGCTTTTTATCTTGCATGCATGCCTAAGAAAGAGAGTGTGTGTGTGTGTGTGTGTGTGTGTGTGTGTGTGTGTGTGTGTGTGTGTGTGTGTGTGTGTGTGTGTGTGTGTGTGTGTGTGTGGTGTGGTGGTGGGTGTGTGTGTGTGTGTGTGTGTGTGTGTGTGTGTGTGTGTGTGTGTGTGTGTGTGTGTGTGTGTGTGTGTGTGTGTGTGTGTGTGTGTGTGTGTGTGTGTGTGTGTGTCAGAGAGATTGTGACATATACAGTATCCATATGTTTATCATTATTTTCTTTTGTTTTTTTTGTCTCTCCATCAATTCGGAAATGTACCTTCGTTAGCGAACAAGCTAACGTTATCGTTCTTGGTAGCAAATCATTACAGACTGTTAAATTAACCAAATAAATTCAACGGTGCGTCTCAACTCATACACCTCCCCTTAATACACTGCATGTTGTGCACCGTGAATACTTATTATTTATAATATACTTGAAATAAGTGGAAGTGACTATCCCTGCTGTTGATGATCGTTCTTAGCTAGCTAACGATAGTTTTAGGTACTAAATAACTGTTCAATATGAAATTAAAGGTAGGGTAGGTAAGAATGGAGAAACCAGCTCGAGTGCGCTAGAATTTAAAAGTACGCAGCCGAACAAAATCTGCCCCTTCCTTCAGACTTCCTCACAGAGCCCCTCCTCCAACACACACGAACGCGCACATGACCAATGAGGGCACGAGAGAAGTGTGCACAGATGGAAGGCTGACAGGCAGGTAGGCCATCCAGTTACTTTAGCCGGCTCAGATGATTGGTCGTGCTTTTTACAGCGCCACGGCTTCCACAGATGAGATTTTTTTATGTATTTATTGTCCAAGCATTTCATGTATTCATTGCTATCGGGATGTTAAGAGCATTCCATGGAATATAACAAAAAGTATTTCTGAAGTGAATTACCTACCATACCTTTAACAGTGGCTTCTTTTTCCACAACAGTTTAGTGGTACTTTTATTCATTTGTGAAACAACCTGCATATATATCATGTATTTGTACAGCGCTGTTTTTCCCGCCATTTCCATTATGTAGCCAAGATGGTGTCGTTGAAGAGTCCAGTGTCCATACTAAACCTTTTGACTATTATGAGTGCACCATAAAGGTACGTATTGTGCATTTTGCCAATACTTTGCATTTGGACACACTAATGCACTTAAAATAGCAATTGTTAGTACAGAAAAACGCAAAATAAAATACACCAAAGTCCCTTTTCTGAGTGGTGTTTAGTAAAGGAACAAGAGAGAGAAACATTGTGCAGTGTGGAATTTTTCAGCATGTTGATGTGGAGGATTTAAGGTGGATCTTTTAAGAGAAAACTCAATGCATAATGAATACAAACATGATATAACTGTTCTTTCTCCTTCTGACATTTCCCACTTGTGTCCCTACGCTTCCTCCCCTCGTCACACACACACACACACACACACACTAAGACACACACACACTAAGACACACACTTGTGGCCCGTCTTCGCTCTCCCTCTGCATGCTGTCGTGACAGGCGTCCTCTGTGGCTGCCAGAGCCTTTTAACCACAACAATAACTAAATGGCACACAAAGGCCCATTAGAGTCATCAAGCCGTTAAACCAGCAACCTTCAGGTCAGCAATTAGGAATATCTCAGTCCTCCCCTCGTCACACACACACACACACACACACACACACACACACACACACACACACACACACACACACACACACACACACACACACACACACACACACACACACACACACACACACACACACACACACACACACACACACCATGTATACATCACTTCAGGGGCTGTGTAAACAGATTTAGGTCCCCACAAGTATAGTAATGCTAGGCCACACACACACACACACACACACACACACACACACACACACACACACACACACACACACACACACACACACACACACACACACACACAGTCCATCCATTATTCTCGTCCGGTCTCACATCCACGTGCTCTTTCATCTCAATCTGTTCCACCCGTCCTTGTGCACGCTCGCTCACGTGCACTACACCTCACACCAATCCACTTTCTCTCTCTCTCTCTCTTACTCTCTCTCTCTCTTCTCTCTCTGTGGCCACCTTACCACAGCGGCACACAATCAGTGTCACGATCGATTAACAGATTTCACACCGCTGGACACGGCATTTACAAAGAACCAGATGAAGTGAAAAGAAGGAGCGAGGCGGAGATAATGGGGAGAACAGAGGGAGAGGGTTTAGCGTGTGGCACGTCGATAGAGAGGGAATACAGTAGACGACAGCGAGAGATCAGAGAGAGAGGGGATATAGAACATGAACTTGGGGGAGGAAACGTAAAAAGGAGCCTGTTTTGTGTTGATACACACAGATCCAACAGGAGAAAATCTTTCGCAACAACACACGTGTCTTGCCAAAAAAACTCACCTTTAAAACTGAGAAATGGGAAGGGACACATTCAGCCTTTTCACTTCTTGTATAATAAGTATAAACTGAAAAGCGTACACTTTTTATAAAAAAATATATATATTTTGCTTAAAGGTCTATCATGCTATTTGTAGGCAATAGCATGGGTCTCAGATATATACAAATATATAAAAGTGTTTTGCTCAAAATACCAAACTCATTCTAGCCACGCCTCATATCCCTCTATTTCACTTCCTGTTTCAAAAGTGCTGATTTGGGTATAAAGCTTTTTTTTTTTTTTTTAAAGGAGGGGTCTGAGCTCATGCGGGACCCGGCAGCTGGATTATCAAGGATCTGAAACAGTTTGGAGCTCAAACGCTTTCTCTCTTGCCGGTTATACCACAAGGTGAGTTCCTTTTTACTTCCTGCTTCTTCACACACATGCTCTCCAGTACAGGTTAGCTCTGAGTGTTAGCGATGCTAATGTAAACACCGACCATATTACGTCCAAAACAGTCGGCCATTGTTTCTGGTAGCAACGTTTCTGATTGGGCCGTGGGTCCACATTTCAGATATTACGTCATATCGGACGCAAATCTGGATCAGCTCCGTTGTAGCCCCGTTTTTAGAGATTTGGGTACGGAGGAAAAGAGAGGGTTTTATTTGCTGACGCTGCGTGAGTTCCCTGACACCCCGGGGACACATGTTGATGTAGAAAAGACATCACAAAGTGCATTTTGCATGATAGGTCCCCTTTAAAATATGTGACCTGCTCCATCGAAATCAGTCGCATTGACCCGAAGACATATTTTGAGTTGTATACACGGTTGGAAAGAGGATATTCCTAGCTTTCTAATGATATCAGGATTGTTTTTGTACTCCAAATATTAAGCGAAATATGTCACATTATATAATGACTGTCACAGAGTCCTCATTTTGAGAAAAAGGCCTTTAAAGTTTCCTCTTCTCTGGAATCCATCGATCTGATTGGTTATTAGTGGAGCAAATGATCAAAATACTACAGAGGGAAGATATTTTCGTTTGGAGGGGAAGCTCGCGAGTGTGAGTGTATACGTGTGTGCGTGTGTGTGTTTGTGTATTTTTGCGTTTGTGTGTATTGTGTTTGTTTCCCGGGGAAAACCCTCACGAGAAACACCGGCTGTTGTTGTGCCCGCTGTGGCGTTAAATTACTCCGTTCTCCGCTTGTAATTATGCCGAAGCTTCAAAGTTATATTTATCATCTGAATTTGCCGAAACAAGTTTAATATTCTGAAAGCCAAGACTCTGTTTAATTTAAATCAGATGAAAACAAACTGTAAAGGATCCTGCCGTGTTATCTATGATTACTTTACTCTTACGTTCATAATGTCAGCCGGAGGGAGGGGGGCGGCGCTGCTGGAAGAGCAGAGTGCGAGTGAGAGGTGCCTGTCTTCGTCCCTTCACAAGCTTCAAAATTGTACTTATCGTGTGATTTTGGAAATAAAAGTTTCATATTCTGAAAGCCAAGACTTGGTTTGTTTAAAATCAAACAAAACACCCGAACCCTGAAAAAATAGTTTTTTACGTAAATCCACGTTTATTCTGAAATGAGCCGTTGCGACTTCCGACTGATTTCGATAGAGCGGGTCACATATGTCCTTAAATAAATTGCTTTTAACTAACCTAATACAATGATGTGGAACCTGTTATAAAAATACATTTGATTAACATGTTTTCTTTTTATATAGTGGAGAGGAGACTTGTATCTTAATTTAATAAGACTTAACTAAATCACCTCATTTTTTTAATGTATCACAGATTGACGCTCATTTAGCAGTGTTCGAACCAACCCTAGTCATAGATTTGTTCTATATAAAAAATGTTTTATATTCCTTAAAAATGTTACAAAATGTATATATTTTATTAAAAGTAACAAGAATCAGGAATTTAGGAAGGAAGATTTCAGTGTTACACTTTGGTGTGTATTTTTCATCTTACTGGACAATATTTAATTTTCATTCTGCGCTTGTATATATCATATTCTATTCACGTGTATATAGACTTCTTGCACTATTTTTTATTTGTATTCTTGTATTTTATTATATATGTTGCATCGTGTGAGGAGCTCAAGTCAGAAGAATTTCATTGCCATTTCTACCCTGTAGCTTATGTGCGTATGACAATAAAACCTTTGAATCGCTGGGGTGCCCTTAAGTGAATTTTGGCCCCTACCCCTTTAACATCCTCTGCACGGGCCTGCTGTTGTCTCTCTGTTTTCTGTAATTAAGGAACTTGAGAAATGTTCAAAACTCCATAAAATAAGTACAAATATTCCGCCTGTTCTGACCGGAGCCCCATGGTCCACTTTGGTTTCAGATCAAGCCGCACAGCCGGGAAACCATTTTCATTTCATTCATGAAACAGGTCTGAAATGTGTGAAGGGAAGCAGCCTCTACTAGAGACGTCTGAAGCCAGCAGGGGACACATAAAGCATCGGGGATGATGGGAATATTAACTACAGGTTCTGGGCATTCAATCAAACATGTTTTTATGAAGAGGGTTTGATCGTCCTGAATGATGACGGTTTAAAATAATCAATCCTCTTTTACTGATTCACAGCGAATGGAAGCACCTCTAGAAACCCGATTAACCCTTCCGCTGTGATTTCATACGCACAAACACCTCTGATGTATGGTTTTCTTCCTCTATAAGCACTGGTTATGATTTCACACCTTTAGTCAGCCTGCTCTCCCATCCCCCCCCCATCCATGCTTCCTCCCCGGCTGACAGTTGGTTGCAAAAGCAACCACAGAACACACACTTCCTCCCTCACACACACTTCCTCCCTCTCGCTGTGCCTCTGTGCACACATGCATCAGTGCACATGTACGGCTTCGGTGCTGCAGCGAAAATGCACGATTGAAAGCGAGTGTGCGTATACACATAAGCTGCACCTGTGTACATTCATATATACACACACACACACACCAGCTGTGGCACTAAAGCCGGCTTTTTGGCAGTCGCATCCTCGCCTCCCTGCACGCTGTGTCACTGAACAGAAGTTGAATCCTGCATCTGGATACTGTGACTCTCACACACACACACACACACACACACACACACACACACACACACACACACACACACACACACACACACACACACACACACACACACACACACACACACACACACCTCACTAATACACTCAAATATCCTATGAATAGCTGAGCATTTGCACGAAATGAAAAGGTATTTATTGGACATACAGACGCTGCAGAGAGCGATAAGAGTAACACATTTCAAATGTTTTTCTATAATACGCTGTGTATAATCATATCTGAGTATTATTTGCTCTTCTCACCTTGATAAAGGGATAGTTCCGGTGTTCTGAAGTGAGGTTTTCAGTATTGTTGCTTTACATTACCTTAAAGAGGCCCTATTATAGTCAAATCCACCCAAAAAGAACGATACAAATCAAGGTTGCTGCCTTGTATTACATAAAGAAACTATGCATTTCTTACACTGCACTGAACTAGTATTCGTGTTTTTGTTTTTTGTAAAGCCTTTATCTTGCTTTGGTTGAACTATGCTATATAAATAGACGTGCCTTTCCTTATCAGTAGTCAGTGTATCTCTAATGATAGATGGCAGTCGGCACTATCACAGTTAGGAAGCAAAGCAACATACTGCTTTGAAGGAAGCAGCGAAACATATTTTAGCCACCTCAAAAGAAGGGCACACTTAAAAGAATCAGTATTGGTTAAAGTGAGCTATTTTTAGAATGTGATTTACTGCTTTAACTTGAAAACAGCGCTCTCCAACTGGGAACGGAGCGGCTCCATCCATCTGCTCCCCCTTTGCTTTTGAAAGTCACACAATAACAAACTAACTATTCGAGGCAGGGGTAGAGCAGCACATGGTTTAATGTCTTTAGTTCTCTCTCCGAAAGGTCTGTTCGATGTCAACGTTGGAAATATTCTAAATATAGCGTACACTTAAACGGATATTGATTTATTTCGGTGGCTAAAATGTGTTTTTCTGCAGCTGCTCGTCCACAGCAGAAGATTGCCTTTCTTCCGTGCCAGTGCTCCTGTCAAAGCCTCCTCTTCCTCAAAGCGTCTGAACGATGCCGGTAACGCTGCTGTTCTCCATCCTCGCCTCCCACTTTCTCCATCCAAATAAGATGAATTCTTACAAGGAATCAATGTTGAAAAGATGCTAACATGGTCTGCCAGATAATGATTTGACTGCCTGAGTGAGAACACGCATTAGCCACTGGGTTTCTCTACAAACGTTAGAAGGGAAAAAGTAAACCAATACTCGGAAGACAGGGAGATCATTGGCACCTCACCGAAGGTCACCAACTCAACCTAACAAGATGACCTTCAACACGTGCACTTCGCTCCGCACCAACCAATCGGCTCGCTATGATTTTCCGGTGAGCTGTTGCCTGATTGCAAACCAGTTTTTCGTGTTTTCACCACACTTTGGAAACGGACTGAAACCGAGATCGAGATACGTCAAAGGGTTCCTCGGGAGGTTAACCTGAGCAGCAATAGTTAAGGACTAGCGCCATCTCGTAACATTAACCAGGCCAGAGTGAAGTGAAACAAATGTTTCCCCATACTTTTAATGACCACCTGTTTGCTATTACTGCCCATTTTGACGAGCAGCACACGGCTTCAGCGACACACGTGTTTCTGTTGTTATACCAGCTGCCAGGTGTAGTTAATAAATGGGCTACACAAGCTGCACAAGTAAGAGCATAGGGAAAAACATGCGGGTAAAACGTGCAATATGTGTGACAGTCAGAAAGTGATAACTACTTTCCAGTTGGCCGCTATCATCATCATCATCATCATCATCATCATCATCATCATCATCATCATCATCATCATCATCATCATCATCATCATCATCGATCTAAAGTCAAATATATATAACTTAAGGTCAACATGCATTAAAAGAGAAAGGCTGGTTACATCCACCTGACAAAGCCCCCAGCAGGTAATGGTGCTGCAGTGCTGCATTGTGGGAGTTTGCATGGTGCCTCTGAGAGTACTTTCAGGGTATGAACTCTGAGAGCCGGCGTAATGCGTTGCACAATTACTGGCTGAGGCTGAGTGGACTCGCAGTATTTAATGAGCAGGTAAGCTGGGCTGCAGCCAAGGAAAGGAGGCGAGATAACCGCAATAACATACATGTACGTGCACGTGTGCTGCATGGAGTGTGTGAAGGACGTAATTGAAGGCAACATGCAAAAGCACTTGCTTGCTGTCCCATTCAATCCAATGTTTTATTAAGCAGTATGCTAATAGCGTAATTTAGAAGGTTTTATTAATGCCTTAATTAGCAAATTATTCCATTTCCAATTATTCCATTTCATGGAGAATGTATGCGAGAACAGATACAGAAGAAATCTCACATTAAAATTCAAGTCATTCTTCTTTGTCAAAAGGGAACTTCAATTATCTTTTAAAATCTCTTGAAAGAAATACAGATTTATGAAAGGGTTGGATCGAAAAAGATTCAAACACAAGACTAAAAAAAGGGTCTTTCGGTCACGCTGCATTCGGTGCTAATTAGCAGCATGTGTGCGCTCTGAAAGAGGTCTGGAAGTATGCACTTTGACACATGACTTTTAGAGCAACATGAGACGATTGCAGAACATCCGTGTCCTAACTGCAGGTGCACCGGCCCAAAAGTATCTTTGTGGCGTTTATGAAGCTGGAAGTAACCAGGCGGCACGTGGCGGACACACGGGGCGGCAGGACGTGATGCACGCTGGAGGACAGGGGATGCAACAGGAAGGCGCTGCTGACACATTGAGGCATGACATAACAGAATCACATTGTCGAGTTACAAGCCCAGAAACACGTATATTGTCCATGGCTGCAGTCGGATAGTTTAAAAATCAGCTCCTAAATTCTAACCCTATCGTCTATTCCTCTCCTCTGAGTGAAACGTCACGGGGTTAAGGGATAGTGGTTAGGAGAATTCAAAAGGACTTAGGAGAAGAGACTGCGGTACTTTAGAGAATCCGACTGCACTTTCACTATCCGACGTGTTTATGATGCGCCAGCGGACGTCATTGTGTGCTTCTGCTGCTGTGGGGAAACCATGGAAACCACAGTTTTCTATACAGCGGACTACAACATGGATGTTTAATAAGAACGAGGGACTCATCTAGAGACTCTGCACCGTGCTCTGATGCTGCTGCTTTGCTTTATGAACGTGGACAACAGAGAAACATATTCTTCATGACCAAAGTTGGAATTAAAATAAAAAATGAAAGTGAAACTTATGCTCGTCACCCTCTCCCTCCGGTCCACATTAATACCAATGATCCCAATACGTATGATTGTATGAACTAAAGATCTTAAAATCAATACAGATGTATTTATTATAAACGTTAGTCCCTAACATCTATCTCTGTGTATATCACCATTCAAACATCTTTTAAAAGTTGAACAAACCCCCCACAGCTCAGTAAAGACTGAAATGTTGACTTTATTTGATAATTTCAGTAAAAACTAACGTTCATATTTCTCTTTTTGATTATAATACTGATGAACGTTCAGAACAAAGCACTTTGGCAACTTACCACCTATGTTTTAAAATGCTTAATAAGCACCGTAACTTTCATGATATCATTTCTCCGTCATAATCGGTTGTTTCCGTGAACGGCCGACTGTTGAGTGACGGCAAATGCTGCGGCTGCAAGGCATTGTGGGGCAGCATTTTCGCTTCTCCTGTCGGTTAGGGAGGTCCAGTGGTTCCTAAGCTAAAGGAGGTTATAAAGGAAGTTTGAAACCTCCTTTCCTTTCATTCTCATCATTCTAGAGAATTGGAACGGCACTTATCATGGCTGCCACTGAGGGACTTCCGGGTCATTTCACTCCGTTAGGAAGGTTCCTAAGCTAAATGGACTATTCGACTTCAGCCCATGTACTGTAGGGAGGACAGGTCGGATTAGAGTTGGCTAACAAACAGACGTTTCATCAAGTTCTCTGCAAAACAGAACGGTAAACTATATATTTCAAAATGGAAATTGGAAACCTTTAAAAGGTTGTGCAAAAATACAACTTTGATCACATTGTGGCCCGTCCAACATAGCCTTTGAGAGTTCCGTTTGCTCCACATGAAGCCCCATATGGTAAACAAAAAGGTTCTGCTTCATTCGGTAAAGCAAAATAACATTTTATCAAGTAGGGAAATTCACAACCTATTTAACAAGCCTCAATGTGACAAGTCGATGGTTACGTGGGACATAAAGAAATAAGAGAAACATTGATCTCTACCTAGCTTCCTCGGCACAGAACATTCTCATAATCATAAATAAACGTTGCAAAATTCCCATCTGGCCTTTCCAACATGCCGCACGTCATGCTATCCAGTCACATCTCCATCCACCACACTCCCGACGTCTCGTTAAAATCCAAGTGAATCAATTCTTTACAGCTGAATCGAGGTGGACCCAAACGTAATTGATGTTCAAGATCAGCATTTGCCAAAGGGACGGGTTCGCTCCACAGGTCTCGCACGTCTCGCACATGTGAAACGGCGAAAGTGACGAACACAGGGATTATCTAGAAATCGATGGAACCCTTCATCGAACCCTCTGATCCCCCGGCTGACGAGGAGCACCTCCTTCTGCTCGGCCACATGAAGAGATTACCTGAGCGGGATTCTCATTAGACTAAAGAGGCAGGTGCTCCATCACCGGCGCTCCGTTTGCATCAGTCCCGCCTCCGCAGAGTAATGGGCTTCAGCGGGGGGCGGGACTTCATGTTTGCTTTTATTTGTCAGGCCTGTGCAGTCAATAAAAGTAGGGATCACTCCTTTTAAAATCAGGAGGCAGGGATGGCAGTGGAGAAGTCTTCTTTGCTTAGGAAGGTTCCTGAGTGAGTGGCGATCACGAAAAGAGCCATTTGAGTAGATAGTAAGGAAAGGAGATACAATGCTTCCTTCGTTATCTCAAATAGCTTAGGATACACCGGAGCATCCTTTCAAAGGGTCCTAGGGGTTATCCGTTCCCTGTAGTGTGTTATATAGGTTTGTGTGCATGTAAATGGTCTGCAGAGGCTAAAATCCCAAAGTTCCATAACATGGTGACATCATTATGTAACACAACATTAGCAAGCACTCCAACACATTGTGCTTGATAGGCTAAGGCGTGGGACATCTCTAAGCGGTTGACCAATCACAACAGAGCTGGCCAGCTAACCAATCAGAGCAGGCTGGGCTCTGGTTTCAGACAGAGGGTGAAAAGAGGTGCTGCAGCAGGAGAGGACTCTTTAAAGTAGAGACAGTACATACTGATATACACCTGAACATCAGCAGGAGAGGACTCTTTAAAGTAGAGACACTACATACTGATATACACCTGAACATCAGCAGGAGAGGACTCTTTAAAGTAGAGACACTACATACTGATATACACCTGAACATCAGCAGGAGAGGACTCTTTAAAGTAGAGACACTACATACTGATATACACCTGAACATCAGCAGGAGAGGACTCTTTAAAGTAGAGACACTACATACTGATATACACCTGAACATCAGCAGGAGAGGACTCTTTAAAGAAGAGACACTACATACTGATATACACCTGAACATCAGCAGGAGAGGACTCTTTAAAGTAGAGACACTACATACTGATATACACCTGAACATCAGCAGGAGAGGACTCTTTAAAGTAGAGGCACTACATACTGATATACACCTGAACATCAGCAGGAGAGGACTCTTTAAAGAAGAGACACTACATACTGATATACACCTGAACATCAGCAGGAGAGGACTCTTTAAAGTAGAGACACTACATACTGATATACACCTGAACATCAGCAGGAGAGGACTCTTTAAAGTAGAGACACTACATACTGATATACACCTGAACATCAGCAGGAGAGGACTCTTTAAAGAAGAGACACTACATACTGATATACACCTGAACATCAGCAGGAGAGGACTCTTTAAAGTAGAGACACTACATACTGATATACACCTGAACATCAGCAGGAGAGGACTCTTTAAAGTAGAGGCACTACATACTGATATACACCTGAACATCAGCAGGAGAGGACTCTTTAAAGTATAGACACTACATACTGATATACACCTGAACATCAGCAGGAGAGAACTCTTTAAAGTAGAGACACTACATACTGATATACACCTGAACATCAGCAGGAGAGGACTCTTTAAAGTAGAGACACTACATACTGATATACACCTGAACATCAGCAGGAGAGGACTCTTTAAAGTAGAGACACTACATACTGATATACACCTGAACATCAGCAGGAGAGGACTCTTTAAAGTAGAGACACTACATACTGATATACACCTGAACATCAGCAGGAGAGGACTCTTTAAAGTAGAGACACTACATACTGATATACACCTGAACATCAGCAGGAGAGGACTCTTTAAAGTAGAGACACTACATACTGATATACACCTGACAATCAGCAGGAGAGGACTCTTTAAAGTAGAGACACTACATACTGATATACACCTGAACATCAGCAGGAGAGGACTCTTTAAAGTAGAGACACTACATACTGATATACACCTGAACATCAGCAGGAGAGGACTCTTTAAAGTAGAGACACTACATACTGATATACACCTGAACATCAGCAGGAGAGGACTCTTTAAAGTAGAGACACTACATACTGATATACACCTGACAATCAGCAGGAGAGGACTCTTTAAAGTAGAGACACTACATACTGATATACACCTGAACATCAGCAGGAGAGGACTCTTTAAAGAAGAGACACTACATACTGATATACACCTGAACATCAGCAGGAGAGGACTCTTTAAAGTAGAGACACTACATACTGATATACACCTGAACATCAGCAGGAGAGAACTCTTTAAAGTAGAGACACTACATACTGATACATACCTGAACATCAGCAGGAGAGGACTCTTTAAAGTAGAGACACTACATACTGATATACACCTGAACATCAGCAGGAGAGGACTCTTTAAAGTAGAGACACTACATACTGATATACACCTGAACATCATCAGGATAGGACTCTTTAAAGTAGAGACACTACATACTGATATACACCTGAACATCAGCAGGAGAGGACTCTTTAAAGTAGAGACACTACATACTGATATACACCTGAACATCAGCAGGAGAGGACTCTTTAAAGTAGAGACACTACATACTGATATACACCTGAACATCAGCAGGAGAGGACTCTTTAAAGTAGAGACACTACATACTGATATACACCTGAACATCAGCAGGAGAGGACTCTTTAAAGTAGAGACACTACATACTGATATACACCTGAACATCAGCAGGAGAGGACTCTTTAAAGTAGAGACACTACATACTGATATACACCTGAACATCAGCAGGAGAGGACTCTTTAAAGTAGAGACACTACATACTGATATACACCTGAACATCAGCAGGAGAGGACTCTTTAAAGTAGAGACACTACATACTGATATACACCTGAACATCAGCAGGAGAGGACTCTTTAAAGTAGAGACACTACATACTGATATACACCTGAACATCAGCAGGAGAGGACTCTTTAAAGAAGAGACACTACATACTGATATACACCTGAACATCAGCAGGAGAGGACTCTTTAAAGTAGAGACACTACATACTGATATACACCTGAACATCAGCAGGAGAGGACTCTTTAAAGTAGAGACACTACATACTGATATACACCTGAACATCAGCAGGAGAGGACTCTTTAAAGTAGAGACACTACATACTGATATACACCTGAACATCAGCAGGAGAGGACTCTTTAAAGTAGAGACACTACATACTGATATACACATGAACATCAGCAGGAGAGGACTCTTTAAAGTAGAGACACTACATACTGATATACACCTGAACATCAGCAGGAGAGGACTCTTTAAAGTAGAGACACTACATACTGATATACACCTGAACATCAGCAGGAGAGGACTCTTTAAAGTAGAGACACTACATACTGATATACACCTGAACATCAGCAGGAGAGGACTCTTTAAAGTAGAGACACTACATACTGATATACACCTGAACATCAGCAGGAGAGGACTCTTTAAAGTAGAGACACTACATACTGATATACACCTGAACATCAGCAGGAGAGGACTCTTTAAAGTAGAGACACTACATACTGATATACACCTGACAATCAGCAGGAGAGGACTCTTTAAAGTAGAGACACTACATACTGATATACACCTGAACATCAGCAGGAGAGGACTCTTTAAAGAAGAGACACTACATACTGATATACACCTGAACATCAGCAGGAGAGGACTCTTTAAAGTAGAGACACTACATACTGATATACACCTGAACATCAGCAGGAGAGAACTCTTTAAAGTAGAGACACTACATACTGATATACACCTGAACATCAGCAGGAGAGGACTCTTTAAAGTAGAGACACTACATACTGATATACACCTGAACATCAGCAGGAGAGGACTCTTTAAAGTAGAGACACTACATACTGATATACACCTGAACATCAGCAGGATAGGACTCTTTAAAGTAGAGACACTACATACTGATATACACCTGAACATCAGCAGGAGAGGACTCTTTAAAGTAGAGACACTACATACTGATATACACCTGAACATCAGCAGGAGAGGACTCTTTAAAGAAGAGACACTACATACTGATATACACCTGAACATCAGCAGGAGAGGACTCTTTAAAGTAGAGACACTACATACTGATATACACCTGAACATCAGCAGGAGAGAACTCTTTAAAGTAGAGACACTACATACTGATATACACCTGAACATCAGCAGGAGAGGACTCTTTAAAGTAGAGACACTACATACTGATATACACCTGAACATCAGCAGGAGAGGACTCTTTAAAGTAGAGACACTACATACTGATATACACCTGAACATCAGCAGGAGAGGACTCTTTAAAGTAGAGACACTACATACTGATATACACCTGAACATCAGCAGGAGAGGACTCTTTAAAGTAGAGACACTACATACTGATATACACCTGAACATCAGCAGGAGAGGACTCTTTAAAGAAGAGACACTACATACTGATATACAGCTGAACATCAGCAGGAGAGGACTCTTTAAAGTAGAGACACTACATACTGATATACACCTGAACATCAGCAGGAGAGGACTCTTTAAAGTAGAGACACTACATACTGATATACACCTGAACATCAGCAGGAGAGGACTCTTTAAAGTAGAGACACTACATACTGATATACACCTGAACATCAGCAGGAGAGGACTCTTTAAAGTAGAGACACTACACACTGATATACACATGAACATCAGCAGGAGAGGACTCTTTAAAGTAGAGACACTACATACTGATATACACCTGAACATCAGCAGGAGAGGACTCTTTAAAGTAGAGACACTACATACTGATATACACCTGAACATCAGCAGGAGAGGACTCTTTAAAGAAGAGACACTACATACTGATATACAGCTGAACATCAGCAGGAGAGGACTCTTTAAAGTAGAGACACTACATACTGATATACACCTGAACATCAGCAGGAGAGGACTCTTTAAAGTAGAGACACTACATACTGATATACACCTGAACATCAGCAGGAGAGGACTCTTTAAAGTAGAGACACTACATACTGATATACACCTGAACATCAGCAGGAGAGGACTCTTTAAAGTAGAGACACTACATGCCAGTGGCTAACCGTGTCTACCACAGCTGGAACCTCTGTAGACACACACCACAGAGAGAGGTAAAGAGAGGTCACAGGACTTAATTTATTGGACTATTCGAAACGCAACAAGGACAAAGAGGAAGGAGGAAAGTGAAAAGCAAGAGGGACCAGGAAGTGAAAGCAGGAGAGACAATTACTTCAAACCTTGTTTAAGTTTTCATGACTTTTTTTTCTCTCCTCCCGTCACACATTTAGTTCCTGCAGCTTTGTCGCTTCACATCCGTCTCCCTCCCTCCCATCTGCACACGCGTCTCTCGCTTTCTATCAGCCTCCAGCCCCTTTGTACGCTGTTATGCCCGACACACACACACTTCCTCTTTTCCCACGCTCAACCTTCTTTCCTCGCGTGTCCTTGGATGTCCTTTTCCCTCCGTCTCCAACACAGCATATATTTATCTGAACTGTATCCAAACCCAATCTTCCCTTTCAACTCGTGTTATCTTTCTCCTCCTGTTTCTGATTGGTCCCCCCCAATAACGATTCATGCATTTAGAATGAATATTTTAAAGAGGAATTTCTAAAGTTACCATCCTGCGAACGGATTATTATGCACGGCACCCAGCTGGAGTTTAGCGTGTTGATTTTTTTAACATTTCGGGCGATTCTTCTCACCGCCGGACGCTCTTCCCCTTTGTCTCCCGCCACCTCTCTCTCTGTCCTACTTCTGAACCCAGTTATTCTATCCATCTCTCTGTCCTCCCTCCAGACTCTCCCTCTCTGTCTCCCTGCCAACCCTCCCTCTTCGCCCCCCTCCTGCTCTTCCTCTCACTATTTCCTCCTTCTCCATTTCCCCCCCTCCTCTCTCAATCACTCTCCCTGCAATGTTAATTCAAATGGCCTGGTATGGGCGGACGGTACACTTCCAATAAAGCCGAAAGCACTTAGGAGTACATAATCAATCTCCCTCCCGGTCCCCCTCACCCCTCTCTTCTGCGTTTCTCACCCTATTTTATATTCCCCCCATATGTGGAACGAAGTCCACGTCTCCGTTGAGACCCTCTCTATCTCCACACTTCTAATCGAGACTTGTTTAGCTTGAATTGTTCTGTCCGTACTCTCAAAATGTCACTTGAGCGAGATATTATACAGCAGGGTTTGTCGTGGCTTTGCTCCTTTCATCCAACTAAGAGGAATCAAAGCAAAACTGGACGCTCTGGCGAAGAGGCGGGCTTATCTCCAATAACATAATACTGATTAGTCAAAAAACATGACGTCATGCTTTGTGGCGGTAGGCGAAGATGGCTTTAAAATGCGGGTTTTATGAATGGAGATCGGACCAATCAGGTTAAGTTAACGTCGTAGCTTCTCCGTCCTGACTCGGTGTGCTTTTCGAAACACTGATCTGATGAACTGTGGGCGCCGCTGTGTGCCGGCGCCCAGGGTCACGGCTGATGCTTTGTGTTGGTTTGGTTTCCTGAACAACGTAAGTGATGACAGGCTGAGAGTCTCAAAGCTTGTTGGCTTTCCATGGGTCAGCGAAATTCGCCTCTTTGCATTAATTGCATTAATTTTGCCGTGCAAAACATCCGCTTTGCATCCGGTGTGAATTCCATACATTTAGTTTTTTTCCATGTTCGACGTGAGGGTCTAAGGACAGAGTGTGTCCTATTCGTATTCTGTACAAACTGTAAAGCCCCTGAGACAAAGGTCAAATGTGTGATATTGGGCCGTGTAAATACATTTTGATTGATTAGAAACGGCATCTTGTTTGCCAGTAGTGTGGCTTCATTATTGTGACGCACCTGATGCTGCACTTCAGGTGTTATCCTTTCCCGGATGAGTTTATATCCACGTACTTTTGTGCATTTTCAAACATCTCTCTGCTGTTACATGAACATTTGCCCCACTTAGATCCTCCTCTTCCCCAAACCCCTCTGTCACGTCCCTCCACCCACCTTCCCTTCACGCTCACAGAGACTTTTTACCTCACAAAATATTTTAAAAAATCCACTCGCATATCTCCCCCCTCTGTCTCTCTTTCTCCCTTGTCAGTCGCCCTTTCATGTTTCGTGCACACACCGTCAGCTGCTGTCCTGTCAGGTTTTAAAGGGGGGAGGGGGGAGACAGGTGGAGAGGAGAAACAAGAGAAGGAGAGAGGGATGCAAGAGGACATGGAGGGGGGGAGAGATGGCAGAGATGGGAGGGTGAGAGCGAGGTTGAGAGAGGCTAAGAGAGGCAGTGAAATACTTCTAATTCACGGAGACAGGCTGCGTTTCCGTGGCAACGTGGTTTCCATCGTAACAGCGCTGCTAAGGATGCCATTAGTGGGGAACAAAAAGAAAAATGCCACTCAGCGCCGGTATGACACACACACACACACACACACACACACACACACACACTGACTCGAAAACACATGCATTTATGTGTCCGACTACACTAACAAAAACAGATGCAACCACCCACACACACACAAACCTTTATCCCCCCTTTAACACACAACTAGACACACTTCCCCACTGCCCACACAGACACACACACACACACACACACACACACACACACACACACACACACACACACACACACACACACACACACACACACACACACACACACACACACCCCCCCGCCGGTTCGAGTCCCGATCGAACCAAAAACACAGAGGGGTTCTGGGCAGTGCCGAGGTGTCCTGGATCAAGGCGTCGACCCCCAACTGCTCCCTCAAACAATTATTATAAAATGCATCCTTTCGTTCGGCTATATTTAGCAATTTAGTGCAAAATGGCTCCATTTGACAAAGGTGCTATCGAGAACATTTTAAAGATGGCTGTCCTAAAACACCACAACATGTTCCCTTATGATTACAAGCCAACACAAACACCCTTTTAGGTGCTGGGGGGGGGGGGAGTATATTTGCCCTACTCTAAATCAAATGTTCAGGTAGTAAGGGATCGGATCACTTCTACCGCTTGTTGCGGGACACACGTGGTAGAAGGGATGTTAATACTTCGATATGTATTTTGTAAAGCTGATCAGATATATCTACATCCAAGCACTCGGGCCAGTTTTCTCTTTTCAAAAGGGACACTAAAACACATCCACAGGAGGAAGTGATTCACTTTGTAAATGGCCAGCGTATAAAGCAGCGAAGGTCACGCCAACGACTGCAGACGCTTCCTCTCCAACAAAAATCATGTTTGACAGAGAGAGTGAGCGGCGAGTATTCAGAATCTTTAGTATTCAGAAGACACGTAGACAGTTTGTTCAGCAGAAGACTCGCTGCTCCCACACTCAGCATCCGAATAGGTGTGGCTGAACAAAAGGGTTCATATTAATTACAAATTCAAGTCAGGAACTCTTATTGCCATCTCGTATTAATTGGTGTTCAGATGCTCCCTCAGAGTTACGGCATCTACTGTGTCTGCTGCAATGCTGTACTAAGAGCATGTGCAGAATTACCCTCTCTAAGTCTGGATACTAGAGAGCATGTTGGCTTTACTATAGGCAGCAGGCATGTTGCTCCTCGCTCTCTTTGCTCCGGGGCATCGGAGACAATAACCTAGTTTCCACTGCGGGGCCGAACAGCCAAACACGGCTTGTTCATAACCTGCCGCACGTCATCTGTTCCTTATTGCCGAGAGGAACAGATGAAGAAGTGTATGAAAACAAAACGTATTAAGGGTACATTAAGGATACTGAATCATTTTTGAAATGATAGGATGTTACAGTTACTACACGTAGGACAAGGCAAACACATGCTCCAACGATTGTCCCGATATGTCGAAACAAGACGTAGTTATTTGCAAACTATAATAAATCTACAGCTACTTATTATCTGGAGGACAGATTATGGTTCAGATCAGTATGTAGCGTCTCTGCTGTGACTTGTCTCCATGCTTTAATGTTCAAAAAGCTTTTCCTCATACTGCCTGTGCTGCTCACCCTCTGTCTGAAACCAGAGTCTGCTCTGATTGGTTAGCTGGCCGGCTCTGTTGTGATCGATCAACCGCTTAGAGATGTCCCGCCTCTTAGCCTATCAAGTGCATTGTGTTGGAGCACCATCCAATAGAGGCGCGAGTGGTACTTAGTGATGTCACTATGTTCCTTAGGTAAACAAAGGAGTCCAATGGAGGCGTTTCAGGCAAGAAAAAAAAAAAAAAAAAAACCTTTTAGACTGAGGTAGTTTATCCTCTCCAGGTGACACTCGCGATGGCCTGAATTACTTCTGAGAATGTGCTTGAACTCTCCGGCCAGAACACACAGTGACTCACCGGCTGATATGAGGAAGATTAAAATCATCAGGTCTCTGATACGGAGAATCACGATGCTGATCCCAGCAGAGGCAGCAGCACATTCCCGACCCTCGGCATCGCCCTGGGGCGCGGGAGATTGTTGTTCCTCTCAACACAGGAACAGATTGTTACTCACTGCAGTGCTATTCATATGGGCCAGGTGAAATCCTAAGTGTATATAAAAGGTAGGTTGATATATAGAGAGCTGCTGTTGTTGTTCCTGATGCTACCATACGTTTCATATAACTGACGCTGCTAGGCAAAACAACTTACATAAGCACAATAGACCACAGATACCTCGAAACAGCTAAAAACCTGCAGGTACATTTTCTTCTAATAAGCAATTGTATTGAAAGTGAAGAACTACAACTTTTCTTTTTCAAAAAAAGCTTGGAGCTGGGCGTGTCTGAAGCTCGACCAACAACCAATCACATGAATCTCCCGCCCCTGACACGCAAGCAGCGGTTTGATTGGCTAGAGCTTGTACTGGCATGTGATTTGATTGGCTGACGCTTCCACCGAAAGCTTCAGAAGCTTCAAAAGTTGAACATTGCTCAACTTTTACAGCCTGAAAGGCCAGGAAAGCTCCGCTCTGCTTCCCACAATGCAGTTCGCCGAAAAGTGACGTCACCCCATTCAAAGTGAAGTGGCAGAAGCGTTGGAAACCGTTTTTGAAGCTGTCGAAGCTGTAGTGTGGACGGGCCGTTAGGGTTTAACGGCTAAGGAGCATTAAAAAACGGTGACATTTTAATCTTCGACGGAAGACGTGTAGACTTTCTGCTGTCCTGATAACACGTATTGTGTTAAGCGGCATAACGGTGCAACGCCCAGAGCCGGCCATGCAAAAAAAATAAAAATGTTTTTTTTTTTTTTGCCCCAATGGCATTGACCGGTTCACGCAGTCTTCAAAGTAACCAAGCAACCTAAATTAATTTGTAATTTGTCTGTCCAATGACCTTGCTCCCTTTCATGTCATGTGACACCTTGCGTGACGAGCGAACCGTTTAATCAACCTGTACTGTAGCTAGCAGCAGCAAGTTCGGCAGCATTATAAAAAATGTAATAGCTTGCATTTATAATGTACAGCAAACCAAAGCACAAGAGCAGCGCTCAAAAGAGAAAGGACAAGAGAGAACAAGGAGATTAGACAGGTTATTTTGCCATACATCGTCCTCGAAATCGAGCGCTAACGTTAGCAATGTTGACGTGCAGCGGCAGCCGGAGGCTAACGATAGCTCACCTGCCGCACCAGCATCATTGCCATCTAGCTCCACAAGTGAAGCTGTGTCCGTGGCCGTGGCGTGCGACCTTCTTCTCCAGCCAGCCAGGAGGAGAGGCTGGAGCTGGCTGTGCCCGGCGGTGGTCCAACAGTTCCCCCAAGGGCCCCAACCGATAGGGGACTCTATGGCGCTATTGAGACCCCCGACGCCAAGATCAAAAGCTATATTATAGCAACCGGTCCATAGGCTACCGGCTCGTCCCCCAGAGACAAGCATCAAGGAAACAGGTGTAATCCTCTTCTTAGCTCGCTGTGCCGTTGTCAGGCTGTGGTCTGAGGCCGGGCTGCTGTTGATAGCCTGATGTGGCCTGATGTGGCCTGATGTGGCGCTTCTGAGTGGTTGTGTATGCCTGTGCGTGTGTGAGCGCATCAGTGTGCGCTTATGTTTGGGGCGATGGGGGGGCAATCACAATCTTGTTACGCCACTGGTGTTAATGTGTGTTTCAGTGTGCGATGCATGTTCCATTTATCACGAGCAGAAAATGATTGTGTCGCCGCTGCCGATATAAATCAGCAAGAAGACAATTATTTTGAAAACAGTTTGCTGCTAAAACGGATACGGGCGAATAGTCCTCTCGATAAAGGAAACTCCTGCAGGGTGTAACGGAAAAAAGAAAAGTGAAGCGTGTGCCCAGAGATAGCCGAGTGGTTAAGACGCCCGAAGCCTTGTGTGTCCCAATAAAGACCTTGGATCAAAAGCTGCCACAACTTTCTCAGTTTAAACTCCAAAACATGGAGGCCACATTTAATGATTGGGATTTTAAAAAGCAGTCATTAGCATTTAAAGTAAGCAACAATACGCAGGGGGTGAACAAGAGAGACGGCAGATTTAAAAAAAGACCATTGAAGTGACTACATCACACTGAATCTACAAAAGAGAACCACGTCAAATTGAAGAGCAATCAGTAGAGTGCGCATGCTAATTCGATGTGCAAACTTGAAAAACATCTGACGGTTAACGTTTTAATTGACACCTTTCACAGCAACATGATTCATCTAATAATGTTCCAAAGTTACAGCCCTAACAACAGCATCAGAGAAAGCTACCTTGATGCGAGGTTTGTTAATTAAACTGGGACCACAAGGCATTTCTTTGAATGAAGGTTAATTAACGGACAGACCTGCGGCCGTCACATCTGCCGGCCAGCACATCCGTCCATATCAGGACGACTTTATCGCAGTAAAAGCACTCAAAATAAGTCGATTGTAGTTCCCATTAGCTGTCGGGAGAGAAGTGAAAAATAAAGCCTGATTTAAAAATACGGCAATTGTTCAAAAGAACAGATTCACACAATCTGGCTATTTATTTATATTTCATATCTCTATGCTTTAGTGGGATTCTATGACAGCCTCGTTCATGATACATCCAGTATGTTTTAGTGCTATTTTGATGGAAATATTTGGTGGATAATCGGAATAATATCGTTGTTATTTTGGCAACGATAACCATGACTGCAAATAATGTTGTTTCTTTCTACAATAAGGTATGGTTAAGATTAGGAAAAGTCGAGGTTAATTCATGTAAACTGCGGTTTCGTGGTGGCTAAACTACAAACCATACGTACATCGCTTGAAAAAACATGATGGAATAACCCTTTTGTTCTGCGTTTGGGTGCCTTCAATAATTTAGATTAACACCTTCCTTAAAGGTGGGGTAGGTAAGTCTCAGAAACCGGCTCGAGATACACTTTTTGTTATATTCCATGGAATGCTCTTAACATCCCGATAGCAATGAATATCTGAAGTGCTTTGACAAAAAATCCATAAAAAAAAGTCATCTGTAGAAGCCGTAATACTGTAAAAAGTACAACCGATTGGATGGCCTACCTGCCTGTCAGCCTTCCCTCGGGGCACACACTTCTCTCGTGCCCTCATTGGTCATGTGCGCGTTCGTTTGTGTTGGGGGAGGGGCTCTGTAATGAAGTGGCAGATTTTCTCCGGTTGTGTATTTTCAAATTCTAGCGATCTCGAGCCGGTTTCTCAAACTTACCTACCCCACCTTTAAGTCTCTTCTTCTCAAAAATACGCTGCAAACAATTCAGCAGTCGGACTGCCTCGATCCAAGGACAGGTGGAACTATTCTGGGTGCAAAATGTGACTCTTCCCTTCACTTGTCTGTGTATCTCGCTGACCTTGCTCGATGTACCATGAAGTCCACCTTACTCTGTATATATTCATTTGTTTGTCACTGAGATCTAATCGTACAGGCACATTTGGTTCTCTTTTGTGGGTTGTTATCTTTATCACTGGCATCACTTACTGATCTAAAAGCGTGTTGCAGAATCTGCTTGATGGAACGTGATGTCCAACACGCTGGAGGTAAAGATGCGATTATCAACTCGCCCCTTTATCCAAAACAAGAGGAAACAACACGGTCCTACTTCCTAAATCTTATCTCACACAATAACCTTGGCAAAAGTTGTAGGAAGTAGAGAAAGACAGTATCAGCTGTGTCCAATGTTGGAAGAAATACTCAGATCTTGTATTATAAATAGTCCGGGCAGGCTCTCTTTCCTTTTACTAGTAGAAATTAATCTCCTGCTGATGTTCAGGTGTGTATCAGTATGTAGTGTATCTACTTTAAAGAGTCCTCTCCTGCTGTTGTTCAGGTGTATACCAGTGTGTAGAGTCTCTACTTTAAAGAGTCCTCTCCTGCTGATGTTCAGGTGTATATCAGTATGTAGTGCCTCTACTTTAAAGAGTCCTCTCCTGCTGATGTTCAGGTGTATATCAGTATGTAGTGCCTCTACTTTAAAGAGTCCTCTCCTGCTGATGTTCAGGTGTATATCAGTATGTAGTGTCTCTACTTTAAAGAGTCCTCTCCTGCTGATGTGCAGGTGTATATCAGTATGTAGTGTCTCTACTTTAAAGAGTCCTCTCCTGCTGATGTTCAGGTGTATATCAGTATGTAGTGTCTCTACTTTAAAGAGTCCTCTCCTGCTGATGTTCAGGTGTATATCAGTATGTAGTGTCTCTACTTTAAAGAGTCCTCTCCTGCTGATGTTCAGGTGTATATCAGTATGTAGTGTCTCTACTTTAAAGAGTCCTCTCCTGCTGATGTTCAGGTGTATATCAGTATGTAGTGTCTCTTCATGTCTCCATGCTTTAATGTTCAAAAAGCTCTTTACTTTTCTCATACTGCCTGTGCTGCAGCACCTCTGTTGTGATTGGTCAGCTGGCCGGCTCTGTTGTGATTGGTCAACAGCTTAGAGATGTCCCGACTCTTAGCCTGTCACGTACAATGTGTTGGAGCGCAAGCCAATAGAACTGAAGTGTAATGCGATGATGTCACTATGTTACAGAAGTAAACAAAGGGGTCCAATGGAGGCGTTGTAGGGGTGTTGGGGCAGTGGTGGAAGAGAAAATCCAATTAGAGGAATCTTTGGAATGTTTCCCTTTGGAGACCATTGACATGCACAGAAACCTATAACGCACTGCAGGAGAGGGAACACCCCCCAAAAGCATAACAGGGCCCCTTTGATATGTCAAATACACTAAGGTAAATGCTTTTTTATGCAGGCTTATAGAGTGGGTGCTGTGAGGTGTTGTTGTTGTTGTTGTTGTTGTTAGTACACAGCGCTCAGTTTATTAGCATATTACATTGTCTGAAAGCCCCCCTCAGCGCCCGGCGCCTCATGCCAATAAAAGTCTATTAAGCCTGTTTGACTTTGCTAATGCCAATCAGACTTTGGCAGACAGAGCTGCAGGGGGGGGGGGGGTTATTGATAATATATATAAAATATGGCGATGGCTGATGACACAGAACAGAGGCTCGATAATAATGGTGTTGATGAACTGTCTGACCTCAACACAATGTAATGTTGTTTAAAGAGGATATTTAAGTACTTTGAGAAACCTAAAACTACCTTTAGCTAAAGTTGTATTATGTTTTTTTAACTGTTTTGACATCATGTTCTGAACTGATACTTCTCAAAAAATAGATTTCAAGTAATCAGTGCTTTAACATGTGACAGCCTTTAAGGGTGTCCAGGTTGGGATGAATCCTAATGACCCCTGACCTTTCATCTGAGCAACACTTCCTCGCATCCTGTGAAACATCTCCACATGTTTGTGCAGAAGTTTCCCAGACGATAATTCCTAATGATGGTTGTAAATCCTCTGACTTTTCATCAATGGGGATTGCATTTTACGGTTATGAGTCTCTGAGTTTCTCGTCATTACATTGATTGTCACGACATTTGGTGAAATTGTAATAACTTCAGTGATTGTCTCATTTCTCCTCTGGCCACACAGACTTTAAATTAGAAATGCGTTATGAGAAAATACCAGCAAAACTAATGACATTCCCGTTAGCCTCAGCTTGTGCTAATTAGCAAACGATTAGCCTTGAGCCAACGCCTCACACGGCTAGCATAGCTGCAATATTATGTTTTGTGATGAGATGTATAATTCAGATCTTTTATAATTACTTCGCTTTAAATTACAACTTTTATAAATTGTTTGATAGAACATATTCTAGACTTTGGCCATAACGTTATTTGAATCCCTGCATTCCCCTTTAAGTCCCACTGGTTTATCAAGTGACTGTTCTGGATGCTGGGTCGAGTACATTCAGTACCTTTAAGCGTTAGATAACGAGAGAAACACGGGACCGCCAGGGTTGTCAAACCCCTAAAAGCTGTGTTGCGTGCAGACTCGATCATGTACTCTGTTCCTCAGATGGTTTTAAGACCCTGAATCGATTGCTGCGAGTTGTCATCTCGTGCATGTGCATGTCGCTGTGTGCATCAAGCTCTACTGGGGGAGTTGGTTTTGACAAAAAGCCCTGTGGTGTTCAGTAGACGGGGAACTGAGAAGATTGAGGGCAGCTCTACTTCCATATTGAAAAAGGTTATCCATGTACTAGTTTGTCCTTTTTTAAATGTTTCATTGGACGTGCAACTCCAGTGAACTGTTCTCAAAGTGTTTATACCTCTCCTTAGTAGTAGTGCGCTAGATTATTCCTATTTAAAAATGTTAGCTATCTTTCTATACCTTACTTGTTATTTCTTCCAAAAGTAACTCCTACTAGTAACTTTGTGAGCTGCACCGTCTCTAAACGATCCTGTAAGGAGAGATTTCGTTTGTTTCCTGCCATCATGCATCCAGACCACTGTCGTGTGGACAGTGGTCTGGATGCATGATGGCATCCAGACCACTGTCGTGTGGACAGTGGTCTGGATGCATGATGGCATCCAGACCACTGTCGTGTGGACAGTGGTCTGGATGCATGATGGCATCCAGACCACTGTCGTGTGGACTGACACCTTGTTAACACCACGGAGAAGCTAGTCGTGCTAAAGTTGGCCGACATGGTGGTCGGAAACCAACAGCTATCCCTACTCAAATCTAGAGTAGGACACACACGGGACGAAGGGAAAACCGAAGACATGAAGGAGGAGAGCTGGGTCCAGATCGAAGAAGGAACGTCTATGTTTTCCACCTCTCGACATAAACGTAAGACCACTAGCTAATGGAACGGACGAGCTAACGGTGTCCGCCAGGAGTCAGATGGAATATCTGAAGTGTAGTTTGATGTACTTTATGGAAACATGGCTGCACCAGGATACATCCGACTACGTTTCCATCGATGGCTTCCAGACTCGGGCAACGTTTTCCTCAACAACATCTCCTACAGCAACATTTTAATCAGCTACATCTCCAGTGTTGTCTAAATGTCTTGCGGACTGTTTGGATCGAGGACTGTACCGAGAGGTCCCGATTGTCCTCCCCATGACAAAAGGGTCTGCTGTGGAGGATGTCCTGCCTCTTTCCTCAGCCTAAGACGCGGTGTGCAGTAGGCTACGAGACTTTGTTTTGCATATATTTATATAAGAACGTCATTATTTTATTCTAAATATTGCATCCGTCACAAAACTCATTTCCCCCTCGTGAATAAATAAGGCCTTCTCGTTCTGAATTTGGACTAAATGTCCTTTTACTGCCACATGAATGACCCCAACAAGCACTGCCTTCAAAAGTTCTGTCGTGCACTTTGCAATTTCTGTCCTGCATAAAGTAAAATCCTACGAACAAAAGGCACAACTTCATAGATATATAATGTTGCCTTGTCTCTAATGATGAACAATGCATAGATGGGATGTTAGTGTTTGGCAGTCTCTCTCCAAGCTGCACTGGAAGTATTCAGAGTGATCGTCATACATGCTGGAGGTGTATTATCCGTCTCCTATCGTTGCCTGTGTGTCACGTCTGACTCATGCATGTTTACTGTATTTCTAAACGTGTTTGTATGGATGCTGAAAGCCGCCGGTGGACGTGCGAGGACGATCCGCGGGGTTGTGGGTGAATGCAGACGGAGAGGAAAGAGGAGGTGCTGTAATTTAGGAGAACAAGGGGAATGGGAGGGGCAGCATTTACATTCATCACAAGAGCTCGCCTCACATGATGCGAGAACGAGAGGAAGAGCAGTTGAGTAAAGGAAAACGGAGAGATACAGCGAGACAGAATGGGGTTGAGCGAAGAGATCTTTTCTGTGTTTCCTTTTTTCTTTCTTGCAAACCCAGGAATGCTTGAGTAGAGATGCATCTATGTACACATGGATTTTCAAGAGAAAGCAAATAGAATATTCTCGGGAATTGTTTAAAACGGTATCATATTTGCAGGGAAACGAGGGTAAGATAGAGAACTGACTTTTTTGGGAACAAAATTATGCATTTAAAAAAATAATGCACTTCTAAAACCAATGGGACAGAAAAAGGCCCAATGGGAAGTGAGTTGGCTCCATGGCATGTCTTCATTAACGTAGAAAAACAAGATCTGTTGCAAAAACAGGTTTATGATATTTACACATTTTGTTCAGCAAGATAATCTCTATGAAAACCACTATAATGATTTTTGAAGCATAAATGCAACTGCGAGACGTAAAAAGCTAACTTTACAACGAACTACATCGGTCACATGACTTCACCACCGCTAAGCTAAAGACGGCCACTGTTCATCGGGATGACGTTTCGTCGTCTCATTTAGACACTGATTAGCAACCGCTGTTTTTAAGACACATAAAAGCTTCAGACATTCGCCAGTGGGGTGTTAACTACTACTACTTTATGTCGTAGAACAAAACAGACCTTGTTTCAGGCATCTAATCTGAAACACTTTCAAAAAAAACATTGACTTTGAAAAGACGGAAGTGGTGAAAGGCTAACTAACCTTCCTGCGCCACTCTTTGAGGGCCATGCTCGATGGCAACGGCCTTTGTCAACTGAATAGATTAGATCGTGTGTGTGTGTGTGTGTGTGTGTGTGTGTGTGTGTGTGTGTGTGTGGTGTGTGTGTGTGTGTGTGTGTGTGTGTGTGTGTGTGTGTGTGTGTGTGTGTGTGTGTGTGTGTGTGTGTGTGTGTGTGTGTGTGTGTGTGTGTGTGTGTGTGTGTGTGTGTGTGTGTGTGTGTGTGTGTGTGTGTGTGTGTGTGTGTCGCAGCATGTGGCTCTGACGAGGGCCAGCTTGCACAGCGCTGCTGAGTAATTGAGCGATCACATTGTAGTCTTCGCTCACTCATTCCTTCTTCCACATCCCTGCCTCCTTCTCTCTCTCTAACTGTCTTTACTCCTTCTATCCTTCTCTCTGTCTTTGTTTCACTCTCTTTATCCCTCTTTATCCTCCTAATTTCCTTCCCCCCCTCTCTCTCTTCTTCCGTCGGCTTGTAACAGTTGCCTCAGACACAGGAGGCCACGGGTGAGACAGAGCGGAGACAAAGCAAGGGCAAACAGAGAGACAGCAGAAAGAAATGATGAAATAAGAAAGGAGGTCTGAAGGAGAGATCTACCAAGGACACTCACGAAAACAAGGAGAGAAAAGGGAGAATGTTAAGTCTGACCAAGAAGCCAAAACAAGCTGCCAAGCACTTTGTGATAGCCTCAACAGTGACTTTAGCTAACGGCGCACTGGTTCATGGACGCTATAATACTTCTATCCCCTTTGAATGACCGTGATGTAGAGTAAAGACAAAGTACCGACACCATGAACGAGATTTAGAGACTTAGTGAAGATGAAAAGTAAAGGAAGTCAAGACGAAGAGAAGAAGTTGATGATGAAGAAGAGACGAATTGAAGTTAGGACAAAGAGGATTTGATGGGAAGTTGAAGTTAGGACAAACTAAACTAATTGAAGACGAAGTAAAGACAATGTACAGATGAAAGAAGATGAGGGTGAAGCAAAAAGCGTAAAGACAAAGTGAACACGAAATAAATATGAAGTGAAGCTGAAGTGAAGCTGAAGTGAAGCGGAAGTGAAGACGAAGTGAAGACGAAGTGAAGACGAAGTGAAGCTGAAGTGAAGCTGAAGTGAAGCTGAAGTGAAGCTGAAGTGAAGCTGAAGTGAATACAAATTAAGGACAAAGTGAGGATGAAGTAACGATGGTGTGAAGTTGAAGGTAAAACGAAGTGAAGACGAAGCGGAGACGGAGCGAAGACGGAGAGAAGACGGAGTGGAGATGGAGCGGAGACGGAGCGGAGACGGAGCGGAGACGGAGGCGGAGCGAAGACGGAGCGAAGACGGAGTGAAGTCGAAGCGGAGACGGAGCGGAGACGGAGTGGAGACGGAGTAGAGATGGAGTGGAGACGGAGTGAAAGCGAAGTGAAGTTGAAGTGAATACGAAGTGAAGACAAAGTGAGGATGAAGTAACGACGGAGCGAGACGGAGCGGAGACGGAGCGAGACGGAGCGGAGACGGAGCGAAGACGGAGTGAAGTCGAAGCGGAGATGGAGCGGAGACGGAGCGGAGACGGAGTAGAGATGGAGTGGAGACGGAGTGAAAGCGAAGTGAAGTTGAAGCGGAGACGGAGCGAAGACGGAGTGAAGACGGAGTGGAGACGGAGTGGAGACGGAGTGGAGACGGAGTGGAGACGGAGTGAAAGCGAAGTGAAGTTGAAGCGGAGACGGAGCGAAGACGGAGCGAAGACGGAGCGAAGACGGAGTGAAGACGGAGTGGAGACGGAGTGAAAGCGAAGTGAAGTCGAAGCGGAGACGGAGTGGAGACGGAGTGAAAGCGAAGTGAAGACGGAGTGGAGACGGAGTGGAGACGGAGTGGAGACGGAGTGAAAGCGAAGTGAAGTCGAAACGGAGTGAAAGCGAAGTGGAGTCGGAGTGGAGACGGAGTGGAGTCGGAGTGGAGACGGAGTGGAGTCGGAGTGGAGACGGAGGGAAGACGGAGTGGAGACGGAGTGGAGTCGGAGTGGAGACGGAGTGGAGACGGAGTGGAGTCGGAGTGGAGACGGAGTGGAGACGGAGGGAAGACGGAGTGAAGACGGAGTGGAGACGGAGTGAAAGCGAAGTGAAGTTGAAGCGGAGACGGAGCGAAGACGGAGCGAAGACGGAGCGAAGACGGAGGGGAGACGGAGCGGAGACGGAGGGGAGACGGAGCGGAGACGGAGCGGAGACAGAGTGGAGACGGAGTGAAGACGGAGCGAAGACGGAGCGAAGACGGAGTGCCAGAGGCTCAGAACCGGACGGATGTAACCGGAGGGAGGGGAACTGGTGGTGCAGAGGTGGAAGAGGTGAGCGTGCAGGTTGGACACGGTGGGGCAAAGCGCCTTTCATCCTTTCATCGTGGCGACTGTGAAGCTGTAATGAACTATACTTTCTCCCCCGTATCTCCCCCGCTCTGTGAATGCTCCATGGGAAAGCACCGAGTCATCCCAGCCTATGAATAGAAAGAGGTCCGTTCCCTCTGCACCGCTGGATCAGGGGCGGAGGGCAGAGGAGATAAGCAGGGCTAATCAGGGTCCTGCTAAGGGCTGCTGGGGGGGGTCACCAGGGGAGAAGGGGGGAGGAAGAGAGGGAGGAGATGCATGTAAGGATGTGGTGGTGTTTCGGAGAAGAGGGGAAAGGGAGAGTGTTTGTGCCTGGAGGAAGAAGGAGGGGAAGGATAAAGGAAAGGAGAGAAGGGAAGTGGAGGAAGAGGAAGGAAGGGTGTGAGGGCATATCCAGGGGGAGTCAGGAGATGTGAGGATGTAGACGAAGGTGTGGCTGGTCGTACCGGAGGGAGACAGAGTGAGAATGAAGGAAAGGAAAACAAGCTGGAGGAAAAAGAGATTAGGAGGGAGGGAGGGAGGAGATGGGAGGGGTGAGGCAGGTGAGGGTGAGTGTTGGACAGAGGCGTGAACTTGTTTATCGTGCTCTAGTGTTGTACTGGTGTCGTGTGCATGGGGAGAGACACTCTCACTCTATGCATGTGTACTCTCAAAATACTTGAATGAACGAGCCAATCAGCGCTCAATAAACGACAACACATGACGTGAATAGGAACCAATGTTTGTTTATCCAGAGAGGTAAACTGTTGTTGACCACACACATGTCTCACTGTCAATAAATGAGATCTTGTTTTCTGATAACCATGTGTTGGAACAGAAAAACTAACTGACTGAGTGTTCAAAAGGAAACAGAGGAGGTGACGAGCAGAGATGGGGTCGTTACT
Organism: Pseudochaenichthys georgianus; assembly: GCF_902827115.2. Taxonomy (NCBI): domain Eukaryota; kingdom Metazoa; phylum Chordata; class Actinopteri; order Perciformes; family Channichthyidae; genus Pseudochaenichthys; species Pseudochaenichthys georgianus. The sequence continues at coordinate 32,765,288 of NC_047510.2, read as the reverse complement.
AAAACGATGAACGATGGTGATTCCACTGTGCACATGGGCAACATGTCCTCTACTATGAAGGATGCTCCAAGCCTGTCCATCTCTGCTTTGGTTACCGGTCCTCCAAATTATAATTGTTGCTGCTTCGGAGTCGGCGGCGGCGCACTCACAACATCCTCACTCTGGGTTCGGGGGTCCTTAGCTATTAGCTTCACCTTAGCATGTGTTCTTTGCAGGTGCGTGTTGAGGTTTGACGTGGTGTTTCCAGCCGTGGATAACAGCTTCTGGCCTGGACACAGTTTGCACCTCACCGTCACATTGCTGTCTATTCTTCGGACAAACTCAAAATAATGGGCACACCTCCACCCCTCGAAAGTTATCGCGGACTCAGCCATGTTTATGCAGCACTGCACGCGGAGATGTGGACGCGCAAGTCGCGTAGATTACGTATATATAAACCTGCGGCGGAAACCCCTCTTGTCTGTCAGTGTGATTATGACTGATTTTATAAAGTGTCGGGGCAATGTTAGTAACTGTAGTGTGATTACTGAATTATAAAAGTAGCGCGTACTACTCCGTTAACACTCCGACAAAAGTAATATTATTACAGTACCCAACTCTGGTGACGAGTGTCTTGAGTGTCCTGAAGAACATATCGAGGATTAAAAAACGAATGTCACAACATGATTTAGAAAAGCTTGTCCATGCTTTTATCTTTAGTAGACTCGACAACTGCAATAGTGTCTTCACAGGGCTGACAACAACATCCATCAGAAAGCTGCAGCTGATCCAGAGCGCCGCTGTCCTCACAGTCACCATAGACTGTATAGGTTCTCACTAACAGGGCCGGCCTTGACCAATTTGCTGATTTTAGCTGCCCCCCCCCCCAAATGCAGACACTCACTATGACTCACGCATGCATGCACGTGCACGGTTGTGGCATGACCACCAAAACAGAAAGATATGGACACAAGATGTGTGCAACTGTATTTATATCCTATGAACATGATTTAAGTGGGGGGGACCTAACCTCCTCTTGGGGGGTCCGGGACTCTGATAATAGTATAACATACTATATGACAGTACAGATGCTCCCCGGGAAGATTTTTGTTTAATATTGAAGTGAAAGCATCAATCTGGTGCACTTTGAGAGCAACATGAGGAGATCTATGGAGACCTCTCTCAGCACCAGATGAAACACAACTGGAAGCAGATTTTCTTTTTATTTATGGATATTTTACAAATCACTCCCCTTTCAAACTGTATTCTTGTAACAACTTTTTTGTACTGTCAAGCCTCTCAGTCTTTCAGGAGAGAGCCAAAGCTCTCCCCCGCGGCCGCTTACACAGTAAATTCCAGTGTTAATAAAAGCTGTATACGTTTTTTGGGAGTTTGATTTATTTTAATTGAACACAAATACAACATTAAAACCTATAATTGCACACGAAAACCATTATTTCCAAAAATGAACTATTTAACATAAACCTCTGTTTTTTACTGGGCGGTTCAACTTGATTTGGGGGGGGGGGGTGTGCCATAGTTTATGGGCGCTGTACGCAATATAGGCGTGGTTCTGTTAGTATAAGATAATAAGATGTACTTTGTTGATCCAAAATCGAGAAATTGTGTTATGAAATAAAAAATATAATGTTTTTTTAATTTCTAACTTTTTTTAATTTATTTTAAATTTTCGGCGCCCCCCATAGATTGATGCGCCCTTAGCATTCGCCTATAGCATTCGCCTATACTGCCTATGCCAAGGGCCGGCCCTGCTCACTAACACTAAAAGAGTGGATCACATCAGTCCGGTTCTGAAATCTTTACACTGGCTTCCAGTCGGCCAAATAATTGATTTTAAAGTACTATTGCTAGTTTTTAAATCATGACATTTGACCAAAGTATATTGTTGAACTCGATAATTACGAGCCACCAAGGTGCCTCAGGTCTTCTGGGACGGGTCTGCTATCGGTTCCGAGAGTAACAACAAAACATGGCAGCATTTAGCGGCTATGCCCCGACACTCTGGAACAAACGTCCGCAGAAACGCTTACTATTTTTAAATCGAGACTAAAAACATATCTCTTTGCCGCTGCTTTTAATTGAGCTGCTCATATTCGCACTACAGTATGCCTTTTAAACATGTATTATACCTGTGGTGTTTATTTTTATTATTTTATTATCTTTGCTTTGTAATGCCTGTTGTAAAATGCCATTATATATAATGTGTTTTTAACTGTATTTATTCCTAAAAAGTATTTTAATTTGTTTTGTAAAGCACTTTGAATTGTCGCGTACAGAAAAGTGCTATATAAATACATTTGCCTTGCCTTGATTTAGTCAACAAAGCAGCACCTCTGTGGCGTAACGCGTCGGCTTTGCCATTACAAAGTAACATGAGTATAAACGCATCACTTCCTGCCCATGGCTACTCGTGTGAGCTCATTTCTCCCATCGGTACGGGACATCAAAAAGCTGTCTGGCAGCGAGCCACATTCATAAAGAGAGAGGAAGGAGTTTAGAAAGTCAAGGCTTATAAAAGACGGTGGTGGCGAAGTCGATAGGGACTTGGCTTGGCAATTGGAAGGTCACCAGTTCAAGTCCCGGCAAGACCAAGTGCTACCGAGGTGTCCCTGAGCAAGGCACCGTTCCCTACACTGCTCCCCGGGCGCTGTTCAAAATGGCTGCCCACTGCTCCTAACACTAGGATGGGTCAAATGCAGAGAAACAATTTCCCCACGGGGATTAATAAAGTATATCAAAAAAAAAAAAGACAGCATTGACGAATACTAAAAAGGAAGCAGGTGGATAGTAAAAGTCGGGAAGGAGGGACGAACTAAATATAGTTCGGGCACTTTCAGTTCCTCATGTTGTGTCTTTGAGTCTCATCTCATTTCCAATGATGTCTCCGGCCCTCTAAGTACACATAACGACTATAACGGTCTGCTTTAATGTAGTGTATGGGAGCGATAAGAAGAGCAAGGAGGCACAGCTTGAGATGGAGAGTGGAAGTGAGGCAGTTCACGGCGGGTGACGTATCGAAAGTAAAAGAAGTTATGGAGCAGGTTTAAAAATGGCCTCTTTCTAAACGGCCGGAGTAAATTGAGAGCAACGGGGTTGGAAAATAGGACACATAAATGTAAGTCTCTCTCTCTCTCTCTCTCTCTCTCTCAGTGGTCTGTCACCATTTCTAAAACCAGGACGATGTGGAGGTAAAACCAGAATAATAGTGGGACATTTCCACCGTAGGAAGTCAAGCATAACAAAGCCAGACTGAAAGAAAGAGTGGTGAAGGAATGAGTCCTAACCCCTTCTGGTTCCCTTATGTCTTGTGATTGTATCTTCAGCTGTTTGTGGATAAGTGAATGGAATTACACGTGGATGTAAGCCTTTGCAGACCGTGCACACGCAGGACACGGCCTCTGAATGAAAAGTGATGAAGAAGCGGGAACATATCGGGGATAGAAGCACAGATCAGAGAGCTGCAACAAGGCGTTCACTGCCGCGAATGAACGAGGAGCAGACGCTTCTTAATTCTCTTATCGTTTACAAATGCTCCTAATTGCGTTTTAGCGAGGACGCTGCCAAGCTGAGCAGCACATTACATCAATGGAGTACAGGACCTCAGATTATTACAACAATAGGTGCTATTGTAGAATTTAAACGCGGGCACATTTTAACCCTCTGGACAAAAAAGAACACCCTAAATGTAGGGTGCACATAAGTACAGGGGACGAGGGGAACGCGTTTCTGTGTAAAATGAGGTATTGGACATTAATTGCCCCGCTGAATTCACCCCTGTGCTTCTGTGATTAAGTGGTGCTCACACACACACACACACCCACACACACACACACACACACACACACACACACACACTGCACAACAATTACCCCTGGACACAGTTCAACACCAATTCTACACCATCAACGAGGCTGTTTCCTCCCGAAGAATGAACACACACACACACACACACACACACACACACACTCGCTCGCTCGCTCGCTGTCTTTTGACAAAAACACCCACGGGAATAAACGATTGTAAACGATGAAAAGCCCGAATTTTTGGGGCAGAAGTTAATTGATCACATCCTGCGGTTTTCTTCCTGGGGACGGCTGCCAGTTACACAAAAGACGCCAGATTTGTGTGTGTGTGTGTGTGTGTGTGTGTGTGTGTGTGTGTGTGTGTGTGTGTGTGTGTGTGTGTGTGTGTGTGTGTGTGTGTGTGTGTGTGTGTTGTGTGTGTGTGTGTGTGTGTGTGTGTGTGTGTGTGTGTGTGTGTGTGTGTGTGTGTGTGTGTGTGTGTGTGTGTGATGATGATGTAGCAGCAGCATCTCATTGTGTGTATAGTTGAGCGTTATCTATCCAATATGCACAGCCATGTGGAAAGGGGGAGATAGTATTTGTTTTTGTCAATGAATGTACGGTAATGGTTTGTGGAGCACTTTGAAATACCTTTGTGTATGAAGAGTGCTATATAAATAAAGTTTGATTGAATTAATCGCCCTTGTTTAGGGCGTGTTTCCAAACACGTCTTTAATGGAAACACGTGTTTGGGCGTGTGCTCCCGTTGTTAGTATGACATGATGTCTTCCCTCGGGTCACCAGGGTTGGCTGCGTTCCCTTTTCATTAATTGCTTACGATGTTTTAGCATTTAAATCCTGCGCACAAGTAGATGCTATCGCTGGGCTAATCTGCAGGCGCGTAGATTAGCTCGTTGTTTGGTATTATTCTGCGGCCCCGGGGTGATCAGCGACAACCACAGCTATGTGTACCACTACAAAGCCCAGCCTTCGAGACAAGCGGAGGGGAAAAGCTCACCGTGTCTTCATAATGTGAGCATTAGCCAAAGCTTTAGATCACACTGATTACTGCCCTTCCAACAGACGCTGGAGAGGGGCAGGGGGGGGGGGGGCTGGAAACCACTACAGACAAAAGACTGGCAGCCATGTTGGCTAGGTAACAACACACACACACACACACACCTAAACTGTTGGATACTTTCCCCGTCTCCATCTCCTCCTTTATCTTGTCCTGTCTTTCACAGATGTGAGGACAGCTGCTCTCTGTCCATCTTTCCTCCTTCGTTTGGCCCACATGTCCTGGGTTCTCTTTCTCATGTAGCGCTGGCATCGCGGCAACACACCTGCTGCTGCAAACACATGCCGTGTGCCTCCGCCTTTCCCCCTCTCTCATCCTTTTCCCCCTCTCTCATCCCTTTCCCCCTCTCTCATCCCTTTCCCCCTCTCTCATCCCTTTCCCCCTCTCTCATCCCTTTCCCCCTCTCTCATTCCTTTTCCCCTCTCTCATCCCTTTTCCGTTCACACGAGTTGTATTCTGCTGCTTAATCAATGAAGTGTACGTGGCCCCATATCACAACCATCACATTTGGTAAAGAGGGATTTACAGCATACGCCAAAGATAATACAATTACAACCTAGACAAAATTATAATGTGAATGTATATTAAATATATTGTTATTATAAAAAAAAAATATGAATTCAGCTCCATTTCAAAAATCTCCCGTGCTTCCAACGCCATGCAGGACCACGGCCTGGACCTGCTGTCTGACATGGCGCCGTACGTAAAGGATTGTGTAATGTGAAGTTCCTCTCGTGTCACATGGATGACGTTAGCCTAGCAGGTCTGACTTAGATTATATTCAGCGTCATTGCACCGAGTCAAAGTGCTCAGATATGAAATGCAGTGCAAATCTAACAAAGTGCAAAATAATCTGTACGGTTCAGTAGTATATTAAAGTACACACATATAACAGATATGTGTCACCCAGGGGACAGCTGATCTGCTTGTCCTTGTACGGCGAATAGGTTCCTTACTAATCGATAACATTTAGAGCAGGGGTGTCAAACTCAAGGCCCGGGGGCCAAATCCGGCCCGTGGCTTCATTTCACGTGGCCCCACAAGAGCTTGCAAAGAATATAATATGTTTGTTATACGGTTACATACCACTTTACAGAAGCACGTTGCCCATAAACTACATGTCCCACAATGCATCTCAAATTAGACCTTTCTTCTCAGATTTCAAAATCATTTTGTGATGTTCTCACTGAAGAGACTTGCAATTATTTGCCCTAGAGTTCTGCTTTCAGACCGAGTTAATTATGAAGTTATTACCCTATCCTATAATAATCCAATGCAGAAGCAATAATGTAATATAATACATTATTTTATATATATTAAATATTTATATATGCAGTTTTATATAGTCTTAAAGTTACAACCGGCCCTTTGAGTGCAACCACAATGCTGATGTGGCCCGAGATGAAAATGAGTTCGACCCCCCTGATTTAGAGCCAACCAACTAAATAGTACGTGTATTATGTTGGCATGTTTAGAGGATAGATGTGTCACGCAACTCTACGGGGTTCCACATGAACCAGGCAGACCTATGTGATGTTAATAATTGACCGTAACTACGAGTGAGTATACTTTCTGCTATCACTACGATATAGCGATTTTTCTACTGCTTCTGCAAAACCTTTCTCTACGACGTCATACTTCCTTCAAACATCCTTTCCGGGGCGTAGATCGGCGCTGTAGCAGTAGAAATGAACGGAAAACTGATCTGGGATTTGTCTCTAAACAACCAGTACAAAGCAGCATCTCTTTCTCTCAGCAGTTCAGCTGTGCACTCAGTGAACTGGTCCTCTTACTTACCCCCCCCCCCTGATCTAACTCATTGATAAAATGTGAGCGCCCTTTGCCTCCATCCATCTCTCTCCTCTCCCTTCCTCCTCCGCCTTCTTCTTCTCTGCTAGTTAATACCGCACTCGCCTGGCTTCCTCTTTCCATCTCTCTTACTTTCAACCTCACGCACAAGTTCACTTTCTCTCTGCGCGGGCAGTGACTACAGATCATAACCACTTCCCACTGAACGCTCACATGTGGTCGCTGCAGGGCTGCAGTTTGGCTCCATAATTAGCTCCATACCTTAAGCCCAGAGGAATAACACAGAAAAAGATCTTCAGAATCAGAAACAGGTTTATTACCAGGTAGGTTGACACGTCATGACCGAAAGAACGAGATCGCGGATACAAGCGGCCGAGATGGGTTTTCTCCGCAGGGTGGCTGGCGTCTCCCTTAGGGATAAGGTGAGAAGTTCGGTCATCAGGGAGGGACTCGGAGTTGAGCCGCTCCTCCTTCGCGTCGAAAGGAGCCAGTTGAGGTGGTTCGGGCACCTAGTTAGGATGCCACCTGGGCGCCTCCCTAGGGAGGTGTTCCAGGCACGTCCAGCTGGGAAGAGACCAAGGGGTAGACCTAGGACCAGGTGGAGGGATTATATCTCTTCTCTGGCCTGGGAGCGCCTTGGGACCCCCCAGTCAGAGCTGGTTGATGAGGGAAAAGAAAGTTTGGGGCTCTCTGCTGGAACTGCTACCCCGAGACCCGACCACGGATAAGCGGGAGAAGATGGACGGATGGGTTGACACGTGCGAGGAATTTGACTTGATGTCGTGGTGCGGACATAAAAGTAAAACAAAACTTAAATGAAAGAGAACTAGAAAAATATTTAAAATAATAAAAGATATAGTAAAATATAACAGTATTTAGATCGGCAGTAATAGAAAAAGAAAAACAGATATTGTACATTGTGTGCATTCATGTAATGCATAGCGTCTATGGTGTGGCTGAGGTAAAGAGTCAGTGGGGGGGCATCTTGTTCCAGAAGTCAGAAGCCTTATATTGTCGTATTGTAAGAATGGCTCGATCGTCTTTAAAGCCGTCTCCCGCTCCCACTGGAACACGATGCTATGCTTAGCTTTGTGTTTCATCGCCACGAGTACCTCTCCTTGAGGAAGCATCTGAGTGCAGGAGAGATGTCACTGCGACTCTTCGCACGGCACAACAGCAATCCACTCCAGCGGGAACATTTTATGGAATTATCCTGTACTCCAAATTCTTCTCCTATTCAGCCCGCACTAAAAATCCAAACGCCGTATTCTCCGCCTTCTGTGTCGCTCCCTGTTATCGTTCTTTACTCGGATGTGTAATGAAAAAAGGACGGGGGGTTGTCTTGCTAACTGTTATAGCAGCGCTCGGCCTTCAACGTTTGTGTGTGTGTGTGTGTGTGTGTGTGTGTGTGTGTGTGTGTGTGTGTGTGTGTGTGTGTGTGTGTGTGTGTGTGTGTGTGTGTGTGTGTGTGTGTGTGTGTGTGTGTGTGTGTGTGTGTGTGTGTGTGTGTGTGTGTGTGTGTGTGTGTGTGTGTGTGTGTGTGTGTGTGTGTGTGTGTGTGTGTGTGTGTGTGATGGAGCGGGACCATAAGATAAACAAGTCATATTGCAATCCTTGAGTCCATTTCCTTCAGACGCTCAATCACGATAAAACACGTACACATTTTCCAGCTCTATAAGTCGACCCGACAATTATCACTTTTTCTCCATCTCTACTGTCCTAACAGAATACAAAATGTCTCCCTACTTCCTGCTTCGTTCCCTCCTCATTTCTACGACTAACGGGCACAAACAACCACATGGTCGCCAAAGGCTAAAATCCTTGTGTTCCCTCCAGAGGAAGTTTCTCAAACTCTCTACTCACTCCTGCTGTGCCTCCTCATTTCTCTTTATCTTTTCCCATTTACTTTCAGGGACATTTACCCCCCCCTCCCTCCCTCCCTCCCTCCCTCCCCCTTTTCCTCTTGTGCTCTGGACTCGGCCTTCGTCCTCTTCTCTTATCGGTCCATCACTTCCACAGGCGGTTTTGAACTCCTCCACATTGGGCGAAAAAGAAAACCCTTCTTCAAATGTATTCCACCCAACCTCTCGCCCTCACTATCTCAATTTCTCCACTCTCCCGCCGCTCTCCCTCCCTCCCTCTGATCCTTCTCTATCGTATTTTCGCCACTCCATTGTCTCAGCCCATTAGGCAGACACAAATCCGTTTGGAGACCGAATCGCCCGATCCTCGCTCTCCTGCGGCCGGCAGGACGCTCTCAGGAGAGGAAGACTCGAGGCCGCAGGGGAAATCCATTTAAACATCCGCCACAAAACGCTGTTCTATCGCTGCCGCCCGGTGCACTCAGGGCACGTGCATTTAATGAATGATACTGTCCCCGCATACACACACACACACACCATGTATACGTCACTTCAGGGGACATTACATTGACTCACATGCATTTCCTGGAGACTTATCCTAACCTTAACCATAACCTCAGAAAACAACCTCCTACTTAACACAGCAAAAACACAAGAAATAATCATCGACTTCAGGCGAAAGCCACGGCCCAAATCACCTCCGTCTATCTCCGGCAAACTCATTTCCACCACAGAATCACTCGCATGTCTTGGCACTCACATAAGCAATAACCTCACATGGAAGACCAACACAGACCACATCTACACAAAAGCCAACCAAAGGCTATTGTTTCTGCGGCAGCTCAAGAAATACAGAGTGAGGAAACATCTCCTAATCCAGTTCTACACAGCCATCCTCCCAAGCATCCTCACATCATCCATCACCGTCTGGTACAGCAGTTCAGACAACCTCTCCCGGGATAAACTTCAACGTATCATCAATAAAGCATCAAATCACCGGCAGTCCCCTTCCATCACTCGAATCACTTCACCACCAACGAACCGTCACAAGGGCAAAGAAAATCATTTCTGACCCCTCCCACCCAGGTCACCATGTCGTCCAACTTCTGCCCTCAGGGAGGCGCTACAGGTCGCTGTCCGCCAAAAACAGCTTCTTCCCCTTTGCAATACGGACACTAAATGGACTCTGACTAACCCCAATGAACAATCACAATCCACCACACCTTGAACTTTATGTTATGATGTCTTTGCCCTGTGCTGTGTGTTGTACTT